>NC_079501.1:70827955-71137825 GCF_030052815.1 Hevea brasiliensis
AAGTTGATTCTAATGCAAATCCCCAAAAGGAGATTGGCATATCAGTATAGCTCATCATACTACGTACCATATCCAATAGGGTACGATTTCTCCTTTCAGATACACCATTCAACTGTGGTGTTCCTGGAGGAGTCACCTGGGAAACAATGCCGTACTCTCTCAAGTATTCATCAAATTCAGTACTCAAGTATTCACCTCCACGATCTGATCGAAGAGCTTTAATACTCTTTCCTATTTGATTTTATATTTCAGATTTAAATTCTTTGAACTTTTCAAAAGATTTATGTTTGTATTTCATCAAATACAAATACCCAAACCTTGATTTATCATCAGTAAAGGTAATAAAGTAATGAAAGCCACCTCTAACCATTTCTTTAAATGGACCACATACATCACTATGTATTAGCTCCAAAATATTTTCAGCTCTTAGCCCTTATCCTACAAAGGGTGATCTAGTCATTTTGCCCTGAAGGCAAGATTCACAAGTTGGAGTAGGCTCTGAGCCTAATGAGGATAAAATCCCCATTTTCTCTAGTTTTATAATCCTATTTTTTGCAGTATGACCTAACCTTAAGTGCCAAATATATTTTGAACTTGAGTTGATTTTCACCATGGCATTGCATTCATTTAGATCACTTGCATTCATTTTGTGTTTGTCATTATTATCCAAATAATAAAGACCATCATTCATATAACCCGAACTAACATATATATTTCCAAAATAAATATTGCAAACATCATCTGTGAATTGAAATTCATAGCCATTTCTAGTCAAACTAGATATAGAAATGATGTTCTTAAAAGCATCAGGTACATATAAAATATTATCCAAACACAAAACATGTCCAAACATGTAAAACGATTTTGATCCTATGGCTAAAGCTTCAACAGTTGAGCCATCGCCAATCCGGAGTCTAACTTCTCGAGAACGCAAGTTGTTACTATTTGCTAGTTCCTGCATATCATAAGAAATGTGAGAACTGGCACCAGTATCTAAAACCCAAGCTGTAGATGAACTATGAGTATCATCAGAATCTAAATAACAAGATATGGACATACCTTTTGAAGGTGTATCCTTCTTGTCCTTCAGAGAAGCAAGATACCTTAGGCAGTTCCTTTTCTAGTGCCCATCCTGCTGGCAGTGGAAACATTTTCCTTTGCCTCCAACAGCTTTAGTCTTCCCTTTCTGTTTAGCTATTTTCTTGGAAGGACCAGGAATTTGAGGTTTCTTTTTCTTATTTCCCTTCTTCTTATTGGACTTTCCAGTAAAAGAAGATGCAATCAAAGCTACCTCTTTTCCTTTATTGCCCGGCATATTCTTTTGAGCCAGCCAATGTGCATTCCTGTTTAATCATATGGAAATTTGTCACAAAATTTCCAAATGACTCAGGAAGGGACTGAAGGATCAAATCCATCTGCAGTTGGAAATCCATGTTAAAGTCAAGATGTTCTAGTTGCTAAATTACCCGAATCATCTTGTGGATATGATCCCCAACATTCTGTCCCTCAGACATCCTCATGCGGAATAGCTGCCTAGATATCTCATACCTAGCATTCCTGCTGTGCTCACTATACAACTCTTGTAGGTGAAGGAGAATCTCACTCACACTCTGTATGTTCTCATGCTACTTTGTAACTCATTACTCATAAAAGCAAGCATGTAACACTTGGCTCTCGTATCATGCTCCTTCCATTTGTCCAAAGTTTCATGTTCCTCTTGAGTGGTCTCTGGAGGTAAGGGACCAGGAACATTTGAGTCTAGAACATATCCTATATGTTCAAGGTTTAGGACAAGTTTCAAATTTCTTAGCCAATCAGATATATTAGGTCCTGTCAACCTATTGCGATTAAGTATGCTTGCAAGGATATTAGATGGTGGTGGTTATTCTATGCTCATTATTATCAAAAAATTAACAGCAGAAATAACCAGATTAATTAGTAAATGTATCATGTAATTAACCAAAATGATTATGGTCTTTTAATCAAATTGGTCCCCCCACTAACTTAGCGAATCCTACACTTCCAAAGTAGAAAAACGAAAATCCTAGTTGGATGGATTTCTAGTGGGTGATTGAATTCTTATAATCCTATTGATCATCCTCAGGCACATCCATTATTGGAATTACAATAAATTATAAGTGAGCAACTCCTTGCTCATCACATCTCATGTGAGGTTCAATCCTTTAGCTAGCCCCTAATGCTCAAAATCTCAGGCACATCCATTATTAACTTATCTTGCATTAGTTAAGTTGATCCCATTGAGCCAGTAAACATGCAAATAATTTTAATATCCTCAGGCACATCCATTATTGGCCACCAAACCATTTACATATTTACAACATCTCATGCTTAACAATTATTCTTAAGAAAATCTCTTCAATTAATTGCATCATATGCAAGTATTTAAAATTTCTTAAAATAATTGCCCCAATGGAGGGTCCATGTTATAATTACTTTAATTATAGCATATTCAACTTAGTCATTTGTTTGGAAGATTTTGTGGTCGTCCTAATTACTATTATGGTCTCACTCTGCACATTATCCATTTAGCATGCATATATCATATACTTGCATACATTCTCATACATCTCATGCACTAATGGATAAATAGTAAATATGGTATGATCATAGACTTTCTAAGGGATTCGATTCTGAGCCACCAAGAATTGAATCAGGGCATTCCTAGGTGCATTTCATTCATTCATATTACAAGAGTTGCTGAAGGAGTACATAATCAATACTTGATCTTGAATTCCTCCCACTGGTCCCTCCAATGCTCTTGAACTCCTTGATCTTCTTGCAATCCAATTACATAGTAATTCTTGGCATACCAAGGTGAATTTACAAGAACCAAATAAAAGAAATTATAACCCAAAAAATATTATAACCTTTATAATACATGCCCAAAATAAATTAATTAATTTACAACCCAAAGAAACATAAAAGAAATAAATCCAATCACATTGGTCTTTTATAGTCCAAGATCATCCATCATGCATATCACTATTTAATAATTAAATAAAACATACATACTTAAATTAAATTGAATATCTCATATTCAACTTAAAAATTCAGATTTGAATATGATTCAAACAAATTTAAAAATTCAGTTTTGAATCAAAATTTAAACAAATTTAAAAATTCAGATTTGAATCACATTTAAACAAATTTAAAAATTCAGATTTGAATCATATTCAAAAAAATTTAAAAATTCAGATTTGAATCAAAATTTAATTGTGTGATTAAAACTCTAATTATACAATTTAATTAGACATAAAATGGGCAGTTCATACAATACTTGCACATACAAAACCCATCACTTACTATGCGCACCATAGTGGTGCACAAACCATGCACACCATGGTGCATCCAAGCATGCCGCCACTTTTTCATTTGCAACCAGCAATGAAACAATCATTGTTAGTAATATGCCATAGAGCATATCATTTAGTATGTATCTTGTACATGTTTTATTAATAAAAGGCATTTTCACTTTTCCGTATACATAATATATTTATGTGTAATAGAAAAGGTCCATTGATATTTTGTTAGAAATTCTATTATTAAGTTGTTAAGAATATGAGTGACAGTATTTCGAGCACAAAGTATCATAAATAGGTTCACAATCGAGGATACTTCATAATAAGAACATGACTTATCCAGAAAGATTGTATTCATATTAGTTCCCAAGTTATTTATATGAGATATAAATAAGATGGAATGGTGAGTTTCATGCCATATAACAAACATGATAGGCACTTATACATGATAAGTAGGTCGAACTAGTGACACTTATGACAAACACATGGAGTTTACTCTTGTCAATGTATTGTCATAAATTATATCAGTGCATATAATCTTTAGACCTGAGATAGCACAGTTATCTTGTATATAGGTGGTTTGAGTTTGATACTGCTTTCATACTTGTACTGTGTATGGGTATATGGGCATGTGTTGGCTCCTACTAGTTATATATGGAGGTAGGTGTTGATCAAGATGGAATCTGTTCCTCTAGGTAAATAGGGATAAAATCTTATGTTCATTTAATTGTTCTTGATGTTTCAAGTTCCTGGCCAGGACAGATAGATTTAACAGAAAAGAGTTTCTGATTAGAAAAATCTTTTAATCAAGAACTGGAATTAAAAGAGAACATAATATTCATAGCAAATGGGGTTTGACATAAACCATGACTCCAGCTTGAGTTGGGATTTTGTAACAGAGAGATTCTAGTGCATGGTAACATATGATTATAGGTTCATTTAAGGTAAACCTTATTACTAAGTAGGTGGCCATGGCATGCTATGCTAGGTATTAACCATGGTCTATGAGATGCATAAAATGGTTTAGAGAAATCATTTATGGTAAGAAAGAGTTCTAATGATAGTAATAGTTGATATCATGTCTCATTGCCAATTAGTGATGAGCCTAATAAGTCACACACATACACAAGCAATCACCAAATTAAATATGATTTAATTAATTAATTAAAAAGTTTAATTGATTAATTAAATAGATTTGGCTTGCAATTAGATTGCAAAGTCCCTAGCATGGCTTTAAACCAAATCTAGGTTATTGGATGTATAGTATAAGTTAAATTTATATTTAAAGTATTTAAATATAAAATTAATTACTGAGAAATTAATTAATAGAGATTAATTAATTTATTTATATTTGATATAAATTGATTAGAAGAAGAGAAATAATTATTTTGGGTTGAGAACTCAAAATTAAGACACAGGAGCATTTTGGTCATTTCACAGAGTGACATGTGGCACCATGAGATGGTGACACATGGTACTACACATAAGCTTGTCATATGTCTTTTAATCATGTAAGATGATTAAAATCAAGATTAAATATAGGTTTAACACTTGGCACAATGTGATTGGATCAATTAAACCTAGAGCTAATCAAAAGGTAACATGTGGCAAGGGTTTTAAGTGGTGACCTAGTCATATAAGTGTAAGGATGAAAGAACAAATTATACAAGCTGCTGTATTCTCAAAGGTGCCTCCACCCCTTGGCTGCCTCTCCCTCTCTTCTTCTTCATCTCTCATCATTTTAAAGAGATTAGCAAACAATCTCTTGAATTAAAAATACTAGAAATTGTTTCTAGTGTCCTATTTACATCTGCAATCTCTTAAAAGGCAAAACTTGATTTTCTAATTCATAGAAAAAGCTTTAGAAGCTGTTCAAGGGCTACCATAGGTGATCATGGTGTGGACAAGCTAGAGGGATAACATCTGGTGTCCTAAAGACGCATCCCAACGGTGACAAACACACTGTAGTGCATCAAGAGGTTAGTGCACTTGTTCTTGATCTAATCTTGGGTTCTTAAAATTAATCTGTTTAATTCTAAAATCTTAAATGGAAAATGTAGATCGAAAAAACATATTAAAAGAGTTTTAATATGTTATTTATCATTGAAATCAAATAGATAAAAATAAATCTTGCATGATGCATGTGACCCTAGGTGAAAAATTTTTGAATTCAATGATATAAACTTGTATTTTTCATGCTTCTGCTCCTTCAATTGTTATCAGAGCCACTATATTTGCCATTTAGATTGTTGGTTATATGATTTAATTGTGTGATTTGATCATGAGATGATTAATTCATTGCTGTTTGCAAGGTCAAGGTGGCGGCATGGAGGTGAACTCCATTGATGCGCATGGTTTGGTGCATCCAACCATGCGCATGGCTTTGGGCTTGTTTGTGGACTTGGATTCAAAGGCCCATAATTAGGCTCTTGACTAATTAAAGTGTTTAATTAGGAATTTTAATTGCACAATTAAATTTTGATTTAGATCTGAATTTTAAAAATTGTTTGAATGTGATTCAAAACTGAATTTTAAAAGTTGTTTGAATGTGATTCAAATCTGAATTTTTAAAGTTGTTTAAATCATATTCAAATCTTAATTTTTTAAAATTGTTTGAATGTGATTCAAATCTAAATTTTTTAAAGTTGTTTGAATGTAATTCAAATCTGAATTTTTTGAAGTTGTTTGAATGTGATTCAAATATGAATTTTTGAATTTGTTTGAATATGATTCAAATCTAAATTTTTAAATTTGTTTGAATCATATTCAAATATGGATTTTTAAGTTGAATATGAGATATTCAATTTAATTTAAGTATGTATATTTTATTTAATTGTTAAATAGTGATATGCATGATGGATGATCATATACTATAAAAGACCAATGTGATTGGATTTATTTCTTTTATATTTCTTTAGGATTGTAAATTAATTAATTTATTTTTATTTATTTTGGGCATGTATTATTAATGTTGTAATAATTTTTGGGTTGTAATTTTATTTATTTAGTTCTTGTAAATTCACCTTGGTATGTCAAGGATTACTATGTAATTGGATTGCAAGAAGATTAAGGAGGTCAAGAGCATTGGTGGGACCAGTGGGAGGAATTCAAGATCAAGTGTTGATTATGTACTCCTTCAGTAACTCTTGTAAAATGAATGAATGAAATGCACCTAGGAATGCCCCGGTTCAATTCTTGGTGGCTCAGAATTGAATCCTTTAGAAAGTCCATGATCATACCATATTTACTTTTTATCCATGAATGCATGAGATGTATGTGAATGTATGCAAGTATATGATATATGCATGCTAAATGGATAATGTGCAAAGTCAGACCTTAATAGTAATTAGGATGACCATAAAATCTTTCAAACCAATGATTAAGTTGGAAATGCTTTAATTAAAGTAATTATGACATGGGCCTTCCATTGAGACAATTATTTTAAGAAATTTTAAATACTTGCATAAGATGCAATTAATTTAAGAGATTTTCTTAAGAATAATTGTTAAGCATGAGATGTTGTAAATATGTAAATGGTTTGGTGGCCAATATTGGATGTACCTGAGGTCATTATAATTATTTGCATAATTACTAGCTCAATGGGATCAACTTAACTAATGCAAGATAAGTCAATAATGGATGTACCTGAGATTTTGAGCATTAGGGGCTAGGTAAAAGATTGAACCTCACATGAGATGTGATGGGCAAGGAGTTGCTCACTTATAGTTTATTATCATTCCAATAACGGATGTACCTGAGGATGATCAATAGAATTATAAGAATTCAATCACCCACTAGAAATCCATCCAACTAGGATTTCCGTTTTCTACTTTGGAAGTGTAGGATTCGCTAAGTTAGTGAGAGGACCAATTTGATTAAAAGACCATAATCATTTTGGTTAATTACATGATACATTTACTAATTAATCTGATTATTTTCTGCAGTTAATTTTCTGATAATAATGAGCACAGAACAACCACCACCATCCAATATCCTTGCAAGCATGCTTGATCACAATAAGTTGACAGGACCTAATTTGTCTGATTGGCTAAGAAATTTGAAACTTGTCCTGAACCTTGAACATATAGGATATGTTCTAGACTCAAATGTTCCTCGTCCCTTACCTCCAGAGGCCACTCTAGAGGAACATGAAACTTTTGACAAATGGAAGGTGCATGATATGAGAGCTAAGTGTTACATGCTTGCTTCTATGAGTAATGAGTTACAGAAGCAGCATGAGAACATGCAGAGTGTAAGTGAGATCCTCTTTCACCTACAAGAGTTGCATGGTAAGCACAGTAGGAATGCTAGGTATGAGATATCTAGACAGCTGTTCCGCATGAGGATATATGTCTGAGGGACAGAATGTTGGGGATTATGTCCACAAGATGATTCGGCTGATTGAGCAGTTGGAACATCTTGACTTCAACATGGATTTCCAATTACAGACGGATTTGATCCTTCAGTCCCTTCCTGAGTCTTTTGGGAATTTTGTGACAAATTTTCATATGACTAAATAGGAATGCACCTTGGCTGGTTTACTCAACATGCTGGTTATTGCCTAAAAGAATATGCCGGGCAATAAAGGAAAAGAGGTAGCTTTGATTGCATCTTCTTCTGCTGAAAAGTCCAACAAAAAGAAGGGCAATAAAAAAAAGAAATCTCAGATTCTTGGTCCTTCTAAGAAAATAGCTAAACAGAAAGGGAAGACTAAAGTTGATAGAGGCAAAGGAAAGTGTTTTCACTGCCAAAAGGATGGACACTGGAAAAGGAACTGCCTAGAGTATCTTGCTTCTCTAAAGGACAAGAAGGATAGACCTTCGGAAGGTATTTCCATATCTTATTATTTAGATTCTGAAAATACTCATAGTTCATCTACAGCTTGGGTATTAGATATTGGTGCCAGTTCTCACATTTCTTATGATATGCAGGAACTAGCAAATAGTAGTAGCTTGTGTTCTCGATATGTTAGAGTCCAGATTGGCAATGGCTGAACTTTTGAAGCTTTAGCCATAGGATCTAAATCTTTTTATATGTCTGGATATGTGTTGTGTTTGGATAATATTTTATATGTACCTGATGCTTTTAAGAACATCATTTCTATATCTAGTTTGACTAAAGATGGCTATGAATTTCAGTTCACAGATGATGTTTGCAATATTTATTTTGGACATAAATATGATGGTTCGGGTTATATGAATGATGGTCTTTATTATTTGGATAATAATGACAAACACAAAATGAATGCAAGTGATCTAAATGAATGCAATGCCATGGTGAAAATCAACTCAAGTTCAAAATATATTTGGCACTTAAGGTTATGTCATATTGCAGAAGATAGGATTGCAAAACTGGAGAAAATGGGGATTCTATCCTCATTGGGCTCTGAGCCTACTCCAACTTGCGAATCTTGCCTTCAGGGCAAAATGACTAGATCACCCTTTGTTGGACAAGGGCTGAGGGCTAAAAATATTTTGGAGCTAATACATAGTGATGTATGTGATCCATTTAAGGAAATGACTCGAGGTGGTTTTCATTACTTTATTACATTTACTGATGATAAATCAAGGTTTGGGTATTTATATTTGATGAAATGCAGACATGAATCCTTTGAAAAGTTCAAAGAATTTAAATCTGAAGTAGAAAATCAAACAGGAAAGAGTATTAAAGCTCTTCGATTAGATCGTGAAGGTGAATATGTGAGTACTGAATTTGATGAATACTTGAGAGAGCACGGCATTGTTTCCTAGCTGACTTCTCCAGGAACACCACAGCTGAATGGTGTATCTGGAAGGAGAAATCGTACCTTATTAGATATGGTACGTAGTATGATAAGCTATATTGATATGCCAATCTCTTTTTGGGGATTTGTATTAGAATCATCTTTGTATATTTTGAATAGGATTCCATCAAAATCAGTTTCTTCCATACCTTATGAGATATGGCATGGAAGAAAACCAAGTCTTAAGCATGTTAAGATTTGGGGTTGTCTAGCTTATATCAAAAAGCTGAACACTAATAAATTGGAAACCAGATTAGAAAAGGGTCGATTTGTTGTATATCCAAAAGATAGTTTTGGATACTATTTTTATTTGCCTACATCACAAAAGGTTGTGATAAGTAGAGATGCTACATTTCTTGAACAACAGTTTGTTTAAGAAGGAGGCAAAGGAAGGCAAATAGAGTTAGAATTGGAGAATTCTGGCCAACCAACAGATCAGATGGATATAGATCCAACTAGTCAACCTACACCCGTTGATGAAACATCTACAGCTGTTCCTCCTAGAACAACCAGGGTATCTCACCCAACGGTGAGATATGGTTTCCTTCATGAAGAAGAACAAGAGTTGTCTACTCATGAAGAAGTCGATCATGGAGATGATCCACTTACCTATAAAGAAGCTATATCAGATATAGACTCTTCAAAATGGATTGATGCTATGAAATCCGAAATTAATTCCATGTATAAGAATCAAGTTTGGGATCTTGTTGACCCACCTGAAGGTATTGTACCTATAGGGAACAAGTGGGTTTTCAAGAAGAAAATTGGTTCTGATGGAAAGATAGAGACCTATAAAGCAAGGCTAGTAGTGAAAGGGTTTCGCCAAAGGCAAGGAATCGACTATGAGGAGACTTTCTCGCCTGTTGCCATGCTTAAATCAATTAGGATTCTATTAGTAATAGCTGCATACTATGATTCTGAGATTTGGCAGATAGATGTCAAAATAGCTTTTCTCAATGGATACGTTGAAGAAAACATTTTCATGGAACAACCTAGGGGTTTTAAATCCCAAGATGGTTCCAAGGTATGCCAGCTAAAGCGATCCATTTATGGCTTGAAACAAGCTTCGAGGAGTTGGAACATCCATTTTGATGAAGCCATTAAGTCATTTGGTTTTATAAAAAATGAGGATGAGCCATGTGTATATAAGAAGGTTAGTGACAGTGCTATCACTTTCCTTGTCTTATATGTGGATGACATACTGTTGATGGGTAATGACACAGGTATGTTGACAACTATAAAGGTATGGTTGTCAAATACATTCTCCATGAAAGACTTAGGGGAGGCAACCTATATTCTTGGGATTCGCATCTATAGAGATAGAGCGAAAAGAATAATTGATTTATCCCAAAGTCTATACTTGAAAAACGTGTTAAAGAGGTTTAACATGCTTGATTCCGAGAGAGGATTGTTACTAGTGAGACATGGTATCCACCTTTCTAAAGAGATGTCTCTAAAGACACCTGAAGAAAGAAATAAAATAGCCAGGATTCCATATGCTTCGGCTATTGGAAGTTTAATATATGCAATGTTGTGTACTACGCCGGATATCGTATATGCTGTTAGTTTAACTAGCAGGTATCAATCTAATACAGGTTTGGAACACTGAATAGCTGTCAAGAATATCCTTAAGTATTTGAGAAGAACTAAGGATTTATTCTTAATTTATAGAGATGGAGACTTGCAATTGGATGGTTATACTGATTCTGATTTCCAATCAGATATCGATGATAGAAAATCTACCTCTGGGTATATGTTCATTTGTAATAGAGGTATAGTCAGCTGGAAGAGTTCCAAACAGAGTATGACTACAGATTCCACTACCGATGCTGAGTATATTGCTGCATCAGATGCTGTAAAAGAAGTTGTTAGATATAAGGCACCTTGGTCTCACTAGAAACCCAAACACATAGAAAGACCCTACCATATTATCAGAGAGATAGTTGGGCAAGGCGATACAGCCATGCAGAAAATAGCATCAGCTGAAAATCCAGCTGATTCGTTCACTAAGCCTTTGTCACAAGCTCAGTTAGACCGACATATTGAGAAGATGGGTCTAAGATATTGTAATGAATGGCTCTAGTGCTAGTGGGAGATTGTTAGTAATATGCCCTAGAGCATATTATTTAGTATGTATCTTGTACATGTTTTATTAATAAAAGACATTTTCACTTTTCCGTTTACATAATATATTTATGTGTAATAGAAAAGGTCCATTGATATTTTGTTAGAAATTCTATTCTTAAGTTGTTAAGAATATGAGTGATAGTATTTCTAGCACAAAGTATAATAACGTTCATAATCGAGGATACTTCACAATAAGGACATGACTTATCCAGAAAGATTGTATTCATATTAGTTCCCAAGTTATTTATATGAGATATAAATATAATAAATAGGTTCACAATCGAGGACACTTCACAATAAGGACATGACTTATCCAGAAAGATTGTATTCATATTAGTTTCCAAGTTATTTATATGAGATATAAATAAGATGGAATGGTGAGTCTCATGCCATATAACAAACACGATAGGCACTTATACATGATAAGTAGGTCGAACTAGTGACACTTATGATAAGCACATAGAGTTTACTCTTGTCAATGTATTGTCATAAATCATATCAGTGCATATAATCTTTAGACCTGAGATAACACAATTATCTTGTTTATAGGTGATTTGAATTTGATACTGCTTTCATATTTGTACTGTGTATGGGTATATGGGCAAGTGTTGGCTCCTACTAGTTATATATGGAGGTAGGTGTTGATCAAGATGGAATCTGTTCCTCAAAGTAAATAGGGATAAAATCCTATGTTCATTTAATTGTTCTTGATATTTCAAGTTCCTGGCCAGGACAGATAGATTTAATCAGAAAAAAGTTTCTGATGAGAAAAAAAATCTTTTAATCAAGAACTGGAATTAAAAAAGAACATAATATTCATAGAAAATGGGGTTTGACATAAACCATGACTCCAGCTTGAGTTGGGATTTTGTAACAGAGAGATTCTAATGCATGGTAACATATGATTATAGGTTCATTTAAGGTAAACCTTATTACTGATTGGGTGGCCATGGCATGCTATGCTAGATATTAACCATGGTCTATGAGGTGTATAAAATGGTTTAGAGAAATCATTTATGGTAAGAAAGAGTTCTAATGATATTAAGAGTTGATATCATGTCTCATTGCCAATTAGTGAGGAGCCTAGTAAGTCACACACATACACAAGTAATCACCAAATTAAATATGATTTAATTAATTAATTAAAGAGTTTAATTGATTAATTAAATAGGTTTGGTTTCCAATTAGATTACAAAGTCCCTAGCATGGCTTGAAACCAAATCTAGGTTATTGGATGTATAGTATAAGTTAAATTTATATTTAAAGTGTTTAAATATGAATTTAATTAATGAGAAATTAATTAATAGAGATTAATTAATTTATTTATATTTGATATAAATTGATTAGAAGAAGAGAAATAATTATTTTGGGTTGAGAACTCAAAATTAAGACATAGGGGCATTTTAGTCATTTCACAAGGTGACATGTGGCACCATGAGATGGTGACACATGGTACTACAAATAAGCTTGCCATATGTCTTTTAATCATGTAAGATGATTAAAATCAAGATTAAATATAGGTTTAACACTTGGCACAATGTGATTGGGTCAATTAAACCTAGAGCTAATCAAAAGGTAACATGTGGCAAGGGTTTTAAGTGGTGACCTAGCCATATAAGTGTAAGGATGAAAGAACAAATTATACAAGCTGCTGTATTCTCAAAGGTGCCTCCACCCCTTGGCTGCCTCTCCCTCTCTTTTTCTTCATCTCTCATCATTTTAAAGAGATTAGCAAACAATCTCTTGAATTAAAAATACTAGAAATTGTTTCTAGTGTCCTGTTTACATCTGCCATATCTTAAAAGGCAAAACTTGATTTTCTAATTCATAGAAAAAGCTTTAGAAGCTGTTCAAGGGCTACCATAGGTAATCATGGTGTGGACAAGCTAGAGGGGCAACATCTGGTGTCCTAAAGAGGCATCCCACATGTAACAAACACACTGTAGTGCATCAAGAGGTTAGTGCACTTGTTCTTGATCTAATCTTGGGTTCTTAAAATTAATCTGTTTAATTCTAAAATCTTAAATGGAAAATGTAGATCGAAAAAACATATTAAAAGAGTTTTAATATGTTGTTTATCATTGAAATCAAATAGATAAAAATAAATCTTGCATGATGCATGTGACCCTAGGTGAAAAATTTTTGAATTCAATGATATAAATTTGTATTTTTCATGCTTCCACTCCTTCAATCATCTCATGATCAAATCACACAATTTAAAAATATAAACTTTAATCTAAATGGCAAACATAGTGGCTCTAATAACATTTGAAGGAGCGAAAGCATGAAAAACATAAGTTTATATCATTGAATTTAAAAATTTTTCACCTAGGGTCACATGCATCATATATGATTCATTTTTATCTATTTGATTTCAATGATAAATAGCATATTAAAACTCTTTTAATATATTTTTGGATCTACATTTACCATTTAAGATTTTAGAATTAATCAGATTAATTCATTAGAACCCTAGATTAGATCAAGAACAAGTGCACTAACCTTTTTGATGCACTGCAGTGTGTTTGGCACCTTTGGGATGTGCCTAGGACACCAGATGTTGTCCCTCTAGCTTGTCCATACCAAGATCACCAATGACAGCCCCTTGAACAACTTTTAAAGCTTTTCCAATCAATTAAAAAATCAAGTTTTGCCTTTTGAGAGATTACAGATGTAAACAGGACACTAGAAATGATTTCTAGTATTTTTAATTCAAGAAATTATTGTCTAATCTCTTTGAATTGATGAGACAAGAAGAAGAAGAGAAGGGAAAGAAGCTATGGGTGGCGGCACCAATGAAGCAAATAGCAGATTATATTTTTTCTTTTCATCATTTCCCTTATATAGCTAGGTCACCACTTAAATCCCTTGCCACATGTCACCTTCTGATTGATTCTAGGTTTAATTGACCCAATCACATTGTGCTAAGTGTCAAACCTATATTTAATCTTGACTTTGATCATCTTACATGATTAAAAGACATATGACAAGCTTATGTGTAATGCCATGTATCATCATCTCATGGTACCACATGTCACTCTGTGAAATGACTAAAATACCCCTGTGTCTTAATTTTGAGTTCTCAACCCAAAATAATTATTTCTCTTCTTCTAATCAATTTATATTAAATATAAATAAATTAATTAATCTCTATTAATTAATTTCTCATATTTAAATTCATATTTAAACACTTTAAATATAAATTTAACTTATATTATACATCCAATAACCTAGATTTGGTTTTAAGCCATGCTAGGGACTTTGTAATCTAATTGCAAACCAAACCTATTTAATTAATTAATTAAACTCTTTAATTAATTAATTAATTAAATCATATTTAATTTGGTGATTACTTGTGTATATGTGTGACTTACTAGGCTCATCACTAATTGGCAATGAAACATAATATCAACTCTTAATATCATCTGAACTCTTTCTTACATAAATGATTTCTCCAAATCATTTTATGCACCTTATAGACTATGGTTAACACCTAGCATAGCATGCCATGGCCACCTAATTTATAATAAGCTTTACCTTAAATGAACCTATAATCATATGTTACCATGCACTAGAATCTCTCTATTACAAAATCCCAATTCGAACTGGAGTCATGGTTTATGTCAAATCCCATTTGCTATGAATATTATGTTCTCTTTTAATTTCAGTTTTTGATTAAAAAGATTTTCTCATCAGAAACTCTTTTCTGAATAAATCTATATGTCTTGGCCAGGAACTTGAAACATCAAGAATAATTAAATGAACATAGGATTTTATACCTATTTACTTAGGGTAACAGATTCCATCTTGATCAACACCTACCTCCATATATAACTAGTAGGAGCCAACACCTGCCCATATACCCATACACAGTACAAGTATGAAAGCAGTATCAAACTCAAACCACTTATATACAAGATAACTGTGCTATCTCAGGTCTAAAGATTATATGCACTGATATGATTTATGACAATGTATTGACAAGAGTAAACTCCATGTACTTATCATAAGTGTCACTAGTTCGACCTACTTATCATGTATAAGTGCCTATCATGTTTGTTATATGGCATGAGACTCACAATTCCATCTTATTTATATCTCATATAAATAACTTGGGAACAAATATGATTTCAATCTTTCTAGACAAGTCATGTCCTTATTGTGAAGTATCCTCGATTGTGAACCTATTTATGATACTTTGTGCTAGAAATACTGTCACTCATATTCTTAATAACTTAAGAATATAATTTTTAACAAAATATCAATGGACCTTTTCTATTACACATAAATATATTATGTAAACGGAAAAGTGAAAATGCCTTTTATTAATAAAAATATGTACAAGATACATACTAAATGATATGCTCTAGGGCATATTACTAACACACATTAGTATCATTTAATGTTAATATCTTTTATTATTTCATTATAAGTTTCAATTATAATTTTTATCATTTAATTCTATTCCTAATAGAAGTATAAATTTCTAAATCACAATTCTACATATTTTATATATTCATCATAATTTATATATTCATTATATCATTCATATTGATCATAATTCACAACAATGGTTCTCATGTGCAATTATACTCAAAACATTCTTCCTTTCTCCAATAATGAGAACTAACATCCCATTCATGCATTCATATAATCCATTTAATCATCACAATATTTATGTAGATTATCATTCATATTCCAAGTAATCCATAAACCATTAATGGATTTTAGATTAACTTAAATTTCTCTTTTTACTTATTTACTTTGAAGTAGTATAACTCTAGGTATAGTCGATTGATTAATGATTGTCCTATTCTCACATTTATGTGATTTATTTATGCACTATAATATTTATATAAATTATCATTCATAATTCAGAAAATATTTTACTTACTAAGTATTTATAATTCACCTTATTTCCTCTCATGTACCACTTATTGGGTAGGATATTATTTTTATTGTTTTAATTACAATGAAATATAAATCCTCATGATGACTTCATCTCATTATACATTTGACAATCTACTTATATTAATTACAATTTCATATTTCGAGTTGAATTGCTAATGTATTATGAATTCTATTTGAAATGAGCATATAAGCTCTAACTATTTATTCCTTATGATTTAGAAGAATTCCCATTCATATTTCAAATAATTTATGAACATTTCATTGGTTTCAAATTTTTTGCCTTAATTTCCTTTTAAAAATTTGGCCAAGATGCATAGTCCATTGTCCATACTTCCTTCATGGAAGTTGTTGCTTTATGTATTAATTTAAATCTTTCCTTTAAATCATTCACCCTAAAATAGTATAATTCTAACTATAATTAATTGATTAATGACCCTAGACAGTCTATAAATTTTAGAAATTTCTATGTCCTTTGTCATACATTTCCAAGTACTTAGGCTCAGAATTGATATCCAGGTTCTTATAATAAAGTCCTAGTTCTTCATCTTAGTTATTCATATTATTTTGAATTATGTCAATTAAAGTTTTAGAACTCCAGTTATGGTCAAATAACCATAACTGGTTCATTGTCTCCTTCTAATTCCAGAACCAGGTAGATTCTGGAATCCCAACTTTGTCCAATCATTTGGACTTGTTACAGTTACATGTTAGCCTAAGGTTCTTCATATGAATTGTTCTCCTAGGTTTCAGAGTCATTCAAATTTAAAAATCATAAGTTACTAATCACATCCTATATTTAATATTTATAATGGCTTTTCTAGTTTATTATACTATTTCACATAATTTAGTGTTTACTATTCACATTACTATTCATACAAAAATGTTGACTTTTTCATACATAATAGATATGCAAGTCCTAATCATACTATAATACCACATTTTGGGTTCTAAATTTGTTGGCATTAGTTGCCAATTACAATTCAAAGTTCCCTAGATGTATTTCTAAATTTTCAGTTTTGGTCATGTACGTTTACTGTTCTATTGGACTAATCTACAGTGAGATTTTGCCTAACATTTCCCCATCAAAGTTGTTCCTTAATGTATCTTCTTTAATTCCTCTTTTGAATTATGGCCAAATTACCATAACTGGCCAGATTGGTCTATTCTCAGAATTTCTGGGCAGTTTTGGCTTCTGGCAGTTTTGGTGTCCTAAGTTTGGCTAGCAATTTGAATTGGTTATGGTCAGAATTTGGGTTTCTTTTCTTCATGAAAGTTGTTCTACATTGTCTAAGCTATCCATGGGTTCAAGAACCAAGTCATTTAGACCTTTCTACACAAAGTTATGGCCATTTGAACAAACACTGTTCATATGATCAATTTTCCAAGTCCAGATTTTGGTTACCCGAATTTAGGCAATTTTTAAGTCACTCTAAGTTAGTTTTCTGGGCAGGCTCTCTTCATAAAAAATGTGGCTTAAGGTCTTAAATTTCATTTTCAATTAGCCTTACACTAATTGGAGCAACATAGCTCAAGTTATAACTACATGAACACACTAGACTCAAAGGGTCTAGAATCCCAACAATAAGGCAGCATACCAATTCCAATTTCCATGCCACAATTCATTCTAAATTAGGGTCAATTCACCTCAAATGGTCACTAATTGACCATTGGATCACCAATTTACTATCAATTCAACAAAACCCTAATTAGCCCAAAACCCTAATTCCCAAAGTGTGATTTTTTAACAACACACATGAACATCATAATCCTAACACATGTATACACATTATAAACCATCACTATATCACTTCAATTCCATCAAAATTCATTAATACCACCTTCAATCCATGGCTGCCGAAAATAGAGGGTTGTCCTAACATGTACATCTTTGTTCAATCTCCACAATTCCTAGCTTAATTCATGCTACTAACATGGAATCTAAAGAAAGAGAGAGAAAAATAGGCACTAACCTTTATGTGAGCCTATCCCAAGCTTGAAAAACCTCTTTCTTTCTTCTTCTTTTTGCTGCCTCAAGCTTGTTCAAGGTGCAAGGATTAATTTTTATGAAGGCAAAAATGAGTTTTATGGTGAATTCAAGGGGGAGATGAAGCTTTGTTAAATGGAATTGGTGGAGCCTTCTTGAAGATGTTTCGGCTAGCTTGATGAAGGGAGGAAGACAACTAAATTTTTGTTTGATTTTATCTCTTTTTAATGGTTTTATAAGTGCTTGTTGAATGGTGATTGGCTAAGGGGTTTTAATTACATCATAGTGACCTCATACCCATGTAATAATTAGGATTTAATTTCATTTTCTTTTTCTCTCTTCTCTACTAATTTTTAATTAAATTTTTATTAATATTTATTCACATCTTATGTCATAAGTCTCACTTACTTGAATAGACAAGTTGGTTAAAAATCATCTCTGAAGGTGAAATGACCAAAATGCCTTTCATTTTGCTTACTGAGCTAAAATTGTCTGTACCGATTTAGAAAATTCTCTGAGAAATTTCTTGGCATTCTATTGCTATCTAAGGCTCAATAACTCTCCATTGGAGACCCATAAATTATTTCACAGGGTTTCCCATGGGTTTAGGGTTACTAACTGTCTTCACAGTCACTTTCCATTAGGTCACCCATCGCTGGAGCTCCGGCTCATTTAACCTTAGTGCATTTCATTGCTTAAATTTTTCCTTAATTTTTTTTTACCATTATTTGGTTCATTTCTGACTCCTTACTCTAGTCTAAATATAGTTTCAAACATTCTGGCTGTCCGGACAGGCATTGGTCACTGGAACAGTAGAACGTACGAACTATCTAAAGTGAGGTTGTCCCAGCTTTTCTGCAACTTCTTCAAGTCTCACTAGGCAGGAGGTTACATGGGTCCGAGGCTATGCTTACACGACCCGTGTAAAGTGTATCAGTAATTTGCCTTACTTCTTAAATTCTTCCAAGCTTCCTTCTTTGCTCCTATGCCTTGAATTTCCTTCAGAACACCTAAAAATATGCAAAAAATATAAATTTTAGTGTGGATCAGTAAAATTCACAAAAACTAATGAAATTATTAAATATGCATGCAAATACCTATCTAAATGCTATGAAATGTTGTACAATTATGCCTAAAAACATCTATACAATACAAGTGTATCAAATACCCCTAAACTCAAACTTTTGCTTGTCCTCAAGCAAATCAAAACCCTTTTCGAAACACTCTTTAGGGGAAACTTAGAAACATAACCAAAATTTCAATATGCATATAATTGAACTCCTTTTATCCTTCTTACCAATTTCCCTCTTTTAAGGCATAAAGACCTCAACAGTTGCCTGTTTAGAGCTTCACCCCCTTCATGGTGCTTTAACTAATTATTCCTCTATGTAAGGCCATTAATAAGTCACAAATAACCTATTTCATCATGATAGACTTAAGAAACACTTACTCTCCCAAACTGCCTCTATTGAGGATAATTGTAGTGAGTTTGATTTAATTCCAACTCTATAGGCATATCTCAATTTCTTAGCTCCATTAATGTAGCATACACTTTCAAAAGATTAAAAGGTCTTTAAAAGGATTATAATGGGGCTAAGGGATAATGATTTGGTTACCAATGAAGGGTTTTAAGGATTACAAATATGAGGATAGCACTTATGCACAAAGTATTAAGTATACCAAGTTTATACTACTAGTTTTGTATGGAGAGGAGGAGTTCTTGGTTTTTATAATGCCAAGCATGCTTATCTTGGAACCCTCTCTCTCTCTCTCTCTCTCTCTCTCTCTCTCTCTCTCTCTCTTTTTAACTCATTATTTTTACTGGGTTGGAATGACAAGTTATTCTTTAATTTTAATTGCACACGTACAACCTTCTTGAGTTCTACGCCCTCTCCTCATATTTTCTTTTACACTTGATATACATGTCCTTTACGCATTAGGCTTCCTCAAAAAAGTGATGTAAGTGTTTAGGCTAGTGGCTAGGTCAATAATTATAGATAAACAAGAAAAATCATAAAGGTAAAAATATAGGCTGAAGTTGAGTGCAAAGGATATATTGTGACTAAGGGTGGCTAAGCCTTAATTAGGCTATATCAAAGAATTCCTTAATCATCTTTTCAACAAGCATATGCTAGGATTTTGCCTTGATACATCTAAGAGCTAGTGAGACATTTTTAGGTTTGCTTGTATTTAAAAATTTTCTCCTAATTTTGCAAGTTAAATGTGACAGATTAATGGCTATGAAGGGGTTTAACTAGTTTAACTCCATTTAGGTGATTTAGCTTTTCACAAACAACACATTGAAGCCTTTTTACCTATCCAAATACATTTATTCCTCAATCCTAGGGGAGTCCAATTATTTGCTAATCAAAGTTTTTTGTTATAATTCTAAGTTACAAGCCATTTGAAAAAAAAAAAGTCTAGAGTTCTCAAAAATTTACAAAAATTTTCTGGATTTTTGATACACAAGTATAATATGGATATAATTAAGCAGTATAATGAAATGTAATGTGTGAATGCATAAATGCATAAAATGCATCTCCAAACTCAGAACTGCCATTGTCCTCAATAACAAACAGAATAAGCAAAATATTTAGAAAAGAGCATGTTATTTATTAGGATAGAGAGTAGAGACATGCAGGGCAAAAAGATTAACAAACATGGACTTAGATGCCAGAATTAAGGCCTAAGCCAGTATAGTACACCAAAAATGGCCTAATATATGATCCTATGACTAAAAACTCTCAGAGGGTGAGGAAAGGGCATCTACATCATAGTGCTCTAAGATCATATCCAACTTGTTATAGGCCTCTTAGAGATTATCTTCCACTGTGCGAAACTAGTTCTCAATAGTGGTCTCCAATGCCCACATCTGAGCATCAAATGTTGCCTCCATCCTCTGTAGGAAAGTAAGCATGGGGTCTGTGGGGAGTGATGTGTAGGGAGGAACTCTGGCTAAGGATCTTTGCAAGATAGGGTATGGTTCCTTCTGTTGCAGTTGTTGCTGTGCTGCACTAGAGGATTCACCTCTGTCTCTCCCTCCCAGTGCTGCACTAGAGGATTCACCTCTGTCTCTCCCTCCCAGTGCTGTTTAGGGGATGACATTCCCTGCAGCATTAATTAAAAGGCACTGGTCTCTCACTTGCTTGTATATCCCCATGGAGATACAGATGGTTTGGTCGATCCTGGAAGCACTAGCGATGGGGCGTAAGCGGACATGGGCAGGCACAAACCCAAAATGAAAAGCAATTACTGTGATTAGGCCACCCATTGTGATGTTCCCCGTGGCTTGGTGGGATATCCTTCGAAAGTGGTTGCAGAGGAAATAGCCTATGCTACAACGCTGGCCAGTCACCATACACCATAGAAAAAATAGTTCATTGGCATTTACAATGCCTAAACTATCACCACGTCCCATGATGGTGTGCGCAGCGAATCGGTGCATGTAATGCAGAGCGAGGCTCACCAACCCACTAGATTTGGATTTGCTAGAGTTGTAAATTTCTGAGTTTGGCTTGATGGATTGCCAAAACTCAATTTTATTGTAGACCATCCTGTTTTGCAGAATCTCTTAGTGTTCAATACTGTTAAAGCCAAAAATGACATTAAACTCATCCATATTCAGGACAAGATCAACTCCTAAGAGGCAAAATGTGATCCTCCCCCTATCACCTCTGTCAGTGGCCCAAAAGGTGGCCTGAAAGCTCCCTAAGAACTGCAAGGTGATGTTCCTATAGGCGGGGTAACGTAGTTAGGCAAAATGGGTCCACCCAATGCTATCATAAAGGACGTCTACCTCCACTTTCAACCTTAATCTCTCTAGGAGGGCAGTGTCCATGTATTTGGTGGATGAAATCCTATGGTGAGTAAGCCTGACACATAAGTCTCAGTGAGATTTAGCAAGTTCTTGGGTGTTAGGGTAGAGGTTAAGAGGGTGGGGATGGTGAATCATGGCCTCCTCTAGATGATGAGCCAACTCTACCCGTAGCTGTCTTTATTGGTGCTATGGAAGAGGAAAGAAGGAAGAAATTTTTAGGGTTTGGAGAGGAGAATCAAGATGGAAAGCAAAACTTGTGAGGAAATCTTTGGAAAGAGGGGGATTTATAGGAGTTTAAAGGGTGGGTAACAGTTAAAGTGCATTTAAAAGGGCAAGTATGGCGTTTGGAAGTGTTTTCCCGCCTTTTCGGTGCGCCCTCTACGATGTTTTACATGAGTCCATGTATCACTATACGGCCCGACCAGTGTAACTTTCTGTTTCTCTTTGTTCTGTTCTCGGGCAGGTACATAGGTTTTGTACTAGTACACGGGGTACCCTGTGTAACTTTCTACCTATGTTTTCTTATGTTTCCCACCTTACACGGGGCCATGTGATGAGGAAAATTGGCTCGTGTAAGTTTCTACCCTAGGTTGTCCCAACCCTATTTTTCGAGTTTTCTAGTCACACGGGTCATGTGTCTTCGCACGGGGTGACCTGTGTAACTTTTTGGAGTGCCTATATCTATGAACTTTCTAGGTCCAGAATGTTACACAGGGCGTGTACCATTATATGGCCTGACCCATGTAAATTTCTAGGCAAAATATTATGTGCTCTCAAAAGGTATTTTCTTATTCTAACTCTCTAGAAGTTTATGCTAACTTATTTTTATATGAAACAACTAAATGCAAATAGGAGATAGCAAAAAAATACTCCCCTATTTTGTGGTTTCCCCTCTTGCATGGATTAGACTTGGTGATCTCCTCTTCCCTTTTGCGTTCCTCTTATCCTATGTGCAATGTGAAGAGTGGGGTGCCTACAAAATGAGAAGTAATATAAAAAAAAAGGAAATTAAATCATAAGGAAAATATAAAAATCTTGGGTTGCCTCCCAAGTAGCGCTTGTTTATAGTCGTTAGCTCAACTGTCTTTTAGCTTTATAACCGAATTAGAGGATTGCTGTAGGATTGTGTGAATCCTTTCTGAATTATGTCTCTCGAGAAGTATGGCTTCAATCTCTGCCCATTAACCTTGAAGGTACCGGAGGTTTCACTCCATACTTCTGCTGCTCTATGTGGGAAGATTTGAGTGACCTTAAAAAGTTCGAACCATCTTGATCACAACTTTCCTGGGAAGAGCTTTAGCCTTGAGTTGAACAGTAGGGCAAGGTCTCCTTCCTTAATTTCTTTCCTCGTTATGCATTTGTCATGCCATCTTTTGGTCCTGTCCTTGATGATCTTGGCATTCCTATAGACATCTTACCTAATTTCATCCAGTTCATTGAGCTGTAGAAGCCACTTTTTTCCAGCAGCTTCAAGTCAAAGTTCAGGGTTTGAATCATCCTATAGGCCTTGTGTTCAAGCTCGGCAGGGAGGTGGCATGATTTCCTATAAACCAAACAAAAGGGGGTTATTTCAATGGGAGTTTTGTATGCAGTGTGGTAGGCCCACAATGCATCATCTAATTTTAAAGACCAATCTTTCCTAAAGCGGTTAACTTTTTTCCCAAGGATTTGCTTCAGTTCCCTATTTGAAACTTTCACTTAGCCACTGGTTTGAGGGTAGTAAGGTATTGCCACTTTGTGTGTAACACCCTCCCTGTAGCAACTCCGTACATTCTACTGTTCCGGTGACCAGTGTCGATCCGGACAGCTAGAACATTCAGAAAAATATTTAAACTAAAGTGAGAAACCATAATTAACTCAAATATTAATAAGAAAAATTTAGGAAAAATTTTAGAAATAAAATACAACCAAGTTAAATGAGCCGGTGCCCAAGCGGTGGGTAACCTAGTAGGAAGTTGCGGTTCTCACAACTAGGAGCCCTACACCCGAGGAAAAATTCATAAAATAATTTTTGGGACTCCAGAGAAGGGTCATTGAGGTTCCTATGGCATTAGAATGCCAAGAAAATACTTAGAAAAAATTTTCAATCAGTACAGACAATTTTGGTTTGTTAAGCCAAACGGAGGGTATTTTGGTCATTTCGCCTTTAGAGGTGATTTTTGGCCGACTTGTCCAGTTAAGTAAATAATTATTATGACACAAAATGTGAATAAATATTGCTAAAAATTAAATTAAAAATGAGAAGAGAAGAGAAGAAAAAAAAATGGAAGAAAATACCGATTATGACATCATATGATGTCATTAATTAACACTTAAATTAACCAATAAAAAGTGGATAATAATATAGCAAAAACCTAAAAAAACTCAACAGCCATTCTCACTAAAAAAACCCATCCATCTCTTCCCTTCCATCCCTTTCCTCTATGAAAGCTCCACTGAAGCTTCAATTCCCACCTTAAACCACCTCAAAACCCTAAATTACCTTCATTAAAAATTATCCCTACCACTAGAGCAAGCTTTAGGCAGCAATTTGAAAGGAAGAAAGTGAAGTTTTTAAGCCTTGGAAAGTGCCTAAGTCAAGGTTAGTGCCAATTTATTCTAAAAATTTTGTGTATGGCTGCCATTGAACATGATGTTGGTGTTGTAAACTATGGATTGTATGTGCATGAAAATTTTAGTTGTTGGAGTTAGGGTTTGGACACAAAAACTTGGATCTTGTTCATGTGTTGGTGAAAGTAAGTTTTCATGGTCAATTAGTGACCATTTGGTTATTTGTAAACAAGAAATGAAGTGGTTTATGTAAGGGGAATTGAGGTTAGTATGGATGCCCTTGGTGACATATAGGACTGGGCATGAGTCTAGTAGCTTTGGGCAGCAATAACTGGAGTTGTAGAGGTTCAATTGGTACACGGCCAATTGGACATGAAACTAGACACATAATGGCACAACTTTGGTGAAGAAACCATGCCCATAAAACCAAACCAAGTTGACCTAAAGATTGCCCTAATCTGAGTACTTGCATTCTGCCTGGGAAAAATGACCAAATGAACAGTATTTAGTCATTTGGCCATAACTCAGGGTAGAAAGGTCCAATTAACCTGAAATTTTACCAGCAACAAGCTGAGATATAGAACTACAACTTTCAATAAGAAACCTAACCCAAATTATGATAATAACATATTCAAAAAGTGACCTGCAATCACTACGCAAAATACTATAGATTTGGTCAGTACAGAAAATCTGGAAAATTTATAATCTGGCCAGTTGTGGTTTTTGGGTTATAACTTAAGCTACGAAACTCCAAATAGAGTCATTCAAAAAAAGAAATGTAGCTAGACAAAAAAAGGAACAACTTTCATGTTGATCACTTTGCCAAATTCCCACTGTAAAAATGAATAATGGAACAGTAAACACAAAGCTTGAAATCTGAAAATTTTGAACAATTACTATTAAGCTTAGAAATGGTATTGGCAACCAATATCAACAATTTTAGAATGCAAAATGTGGTATGTTGGTAGTATTAAAACTAATGTACCTATTGTCTATGTAAAAGTTAACATTTTTGTTGACTAATAAAATGAATAGTAACACCTAAACTTAAATTTCGAGAATTGTATAAATTAAGAGTATAACATGTCCTAGTACACCTAGCAAGATTGGTTTGGATAGGTTGGTATGCCAATAGGGTTCAGTTAGCAGTACTGCACATGGCATTATGCCATTTTATGATTTCATGGCTTTTAGCCATTCTATGATTTCATGGCTTTTAGCCATTCTAACATTGTGTTGAGACTTGGCCTTGTGCCTAATGTTATTGACTTATTAGTCGCTCACATTAATAATCGGAGACACATATGTGATCGATGGTGTGACGACCCGAGGTGCTCAATATCCAGTGCCAGTTTACCCGTTTATCTAGTCCAGTGATCCAGTATAGGTTACTTGGGCAACCAAAAATGAAAGTTGATAAATTTAATGAAATAATGAATATAACAAGTATCAAATAAATAAGACTACCAATAATTATAAAAAATTTGACTGCATGAGACATCAATACACTCACTGCATATTTATTTCCTTTTAGTTCTTTTTATTTTGTTATTGGCACCACTAAGCATTATTGCTTAGCGCGTCACTTTTTGCCATGCTTAGGTTCCGAGAGATGCAGAGAGCCCAAAGAAAGCAGACTGGGTGAGGTCACAGATCTGCCTAGAGTCAGAGTCACCTCTCATCTACAGTGCATCAGTGGTAGGACCTTTAGGTCCCTTTTGAAATTATGTTTTTGCATTTTGTAATAGGTAGCAATTTGTGATTTGTAAGTTATGAACTCATGTAAATAGTAAATTTATGTAATCATATGTTGATGTACATATTTTGAAGAATTTTGTTAATTAATATAATTTGAGAATATCTTCATGAAATTTTAGTTGATTTTGAATTTGAATGAAATTGTGGATTAATGTTGAGAACTTGAAATGATTGCTAATGTTGAGACCATGTTGATGGTTATTGAAGTTTGAGAATGATTGGAAATGATTATTGGAAGTGTTTTTCATAGGTTTCGAAGAACTGTTTTCTCCATTTTTAGCCGGTACTCTGCCGAATTTTCTATAAAATTTTCAGAACTTCAAATAAATTTATAATTTCAATAAATGACTTAAATGAGTTATATTTCACAAATTGCACTTCATAACTATTAGAAATAAATTAAGAAATAATAAAAAAAATGATTAAAATAAAATATAGTGTTCCGGTACACTGTGTGACATATCTTACTCGGCTATGCTGTAGACGGGTAAGGGGTGTCACATTTAGTGGTATCAGAGCACAGTTTAGGTGTTTCTGGGCCTAGATTGAGTCCATACCATGCATTGCATTTATAAAAGTTGAGGTGACACTAATGCAAATCTGTTTGTCTTTGTTATTTTGATTAGGATATGGACCCCACATCTCAGAGGGCAGTTGAGGAGAAAGTGGAGAGTCATGCTCCACCTGCAGTAGTTGAGACTGGGGGTAGGGAAGAACCAGCTCCGCCACCCAAAGAGAGCTCGCCACCTCCACAGCCATGTTTCAAAGAAATGGCTGAGTTCTTCAGACAAATGGCTAGGGTAATGTCACCACCACCACCACCTCCACAGCATAAATCACACCTGGAAAGACTGAGAAAATTTGGAGCAATGGATTTCTTCGGCAAGAGAGAAGATGATTCTGTTGTAGTCGAAAATTGGTTGAAAAGAATCGATAGTGTTTTAAAATAGCTGCACTGCACTCCTGAACAAAATCTAGAACCTGCTGTATCTTTATTGCAAGATGATGCCTACCAATGGTGGGATACAATGTCTAGTGAAGTGCAACCAAAACTAATAACTTAGGACTTCTTCCTCTCAGAATTCAAGAAGAAATATGTGGGTAGTGTATACCTGGAAGAGAGAACAAGAGAGTTCATTAACCTGAGGCAGAGACAGCTAATAGTGGCCGAGTATGAAAAGGAATTTATCAAACTGAGCCGCTATAAAAGGGAGATAGTCCCTAATGAAGCTGAGAGGTTTAAGAGATTTGAAGAAGGATTAAATGATAATATAAAGATCATGATTGGTGCCTTGGGAATTACAGACTTCACCAAGTTAGTGGAAGCTACAATAAAAGTTGAAAAGGTTAGAATAAGTGAGCAAACCAGAAGAGAGAGAAAGCAGAAGATGGGCCCAGGTCAGTCTAGTTCATCTCATGCACCTGGAAAGAAGTTTAAGGGTCCACCTGCACAGAGTTTAGGTCAACCACAAAGTCAGGGTCAGACCCAAGGGCCCAGGCCATAGTTCACCCCTAGGAGATGTCAGTCCACACCATCAGTGGGTAGCTCTCCAGGGATGGGGTTCAGAGGACCAGCCCCAGCATCTTCAGCATGTCCACATTGCCTGAAGTGGCATAAGGGGGAGTGTTGGAGAGTGACTAGTGCCTGCTTAAGGTGTGGGTCGACAGAGCATCAGCTGAGGAACTGTCCACGCAGAACTGCTACAACTGCTCCAACACAAGTAGATAGACCTGCTCTTGCACCACAAAGGGGTAGGAAATTTGGCAAATTAGAGGCAGTGGGACCATCACAGAGGCTTGCATCTGAGTCAGCAGAGAGGCCTGAGGGCAGACCACCTGCCAGAGCCTATGCCATGAGAGCTTAGGAGGAGCAAGATGCCCCGGATGTCATCAGGGGTACGTTCTCCCTCTACAATACATCTGTGCATGCATTGGTGGATCCAGGATCCACTCATTCATACATTTGCATCAACTTACCCGTAGAAAGGGGGATACTGCTAGGGGAGAGTGACCAAAACATTCTGGTCACTAATCCATTGGGCCACAGTGTAATGTTGAACAAAGTGTACAAAGGTTGCCTGTTAAGGATTCAGGGGTATGAATTCTTGGCAGACCTAATTGAGTTGCCTTTCCATGAGTTTGACGTGATTTTGGGAATGGACTGGTTGTCACGTCATCAGGCAATGGTTAATTGTAAGTTGAAGAGAATCTCATTAAAAACTCCTGAGGGTAATGAGATTACAGTTGTGGGGGAAAGGACATATTTCTTATCCAATGTCATCTCAGCCACAGTTGCATGAAAACTGATGAGAAAAGGTTGTGAAACCTACCTAGCACATGTGGTGGATACTAGGCAGGCTAAGCCAGATCTATGTGACATACCCACAGTAAAAGAGTTCCCAGATGTGTTCCCTTAAGAATTGCCTGGCTTGCCACCAGAAAGGGAAGTTGAATTTGCTATTGAGATACTGCCGGGTACAGCACCAATCTCTATTTCTCCTGATAGGATGGCGCCTGCACTGAAGGAATCAAAATCCGATTCTGAGTTCTTGGATAAGGGGTTCATACGCTCCAGTGCTATTTGTAAAGAAGAAGGATGGGACTTTAAGGTTGTGCATCGGTTACCGGTAGTTGAATAAAGTGATTGTGAAGAACAAATATCTGTTGCCTAGAATTGATGATCTGTTTGATCAGTTGAAGGGAGTAGGAGTATTTTCCAAAATTGATCTTAGATCAGGGTATCATCAGTTGAGGGTGAAGGATGCAGATGTGTCAAAGACTGCATTCAGGACCTGATATGGGTATTATGAGTTCTTAATGATGCCCTTTGGCCTAACAAATGCACCAGTGGCATTCATGGACCTTATGAACCGTATCTTCCATCCATACCTAGATCAGTTCGTAGTGGCCTTTATTGATGATATTTTGGTGTATTCCAAGACCAGGGAAGAACATGATGAGCATTTGAGGATTGTTCTGCAAACCCTGAGAGAAAAGAAGCTGTATGCTAAGTTGTCCAAGTGTGACTTCTGGTTGAATGAGATTGCATTCCTTGGACACACAGTGTCAGCTGATTGGATTAGAGTGGATCCCAAAAAGATAGAAGCAGTGATGGAATGGAAGCCTGCCAGGAATACAACTGAGGTCAGAAGTTTTTTGGGGCTAGCTGGGTATTACAGAAGATTTGTGAAGGGATTTTCCTTAATAGCTGCTCCAATGGCCAAGTTGTTACACAAGAATGTCAGATTTGACTGGAATGACAAGTGTCAGACCAGTTTTGAGAAGTTGAAGGCTATGTTAACAGAGGCACTAGTGTTAACACAGCTAGTGTCGAGAAAGGACTTTGTAGTCTACAGTGATGCCTCGCATAATGGGTTAGGGTGTGTATTGATGCAAGAGGGGAAGGTGGTCGCTTATGCTTCCAGGAAGCTAAGGCCACATGAACAGAATTACCCTACCCATGATCTAGAACTTGCAGCAATTATCTTCGCACTGAAGATATGGAGGCACTATTTGTATGGTGAAAAGTGCTACATTTACACAGACCACAAAAGTCTAAAATACTTGCCAACCCAGAAGGAGCTTAACCTCAGACAGAGGTGATGGGTTGAGTTCCTAAAGGACTATGATTGTGTAATTGACTATCATCTTAGGAAGGCAAATGTAGTTGCTGATGCTTTGAGCAGAAAATCCATCACAGCTTTGAGATCATTGAATGCCCGTCTATCTTTGGCTTGAGATGGAGTTATTTTGGCTGAGTTGAAAGTGAGGCCAAACCTGCTACAGCAGATTTTAGATGGGCAGAAGGTAGATGAGAAGCTAAAGGCTATTATGAGCAAAATCCTAGAAGAGAAAGAAACTGATTATGAAGTGAAAACAGATGGGTGTCTGTACTATAAAGGAAGATTATGTGTACCAGATGATGGGGAATTGAAAGCCAATATCCTGAAAGAGGCACATACCAGTGTTTATGCTATGCACCCAGGAAGTACAAAAATATATCATGATCTTAAGCTTCATTATTGGTGGCCTGGTATGAAGAAGGACATAGCTGACTATGTGACTAGATGCTAGACATGTCAGCAAGTTAAGGCAGAACATCAAGTTCCATCGGGTTTGCTACGGCCTATACGCATACCTGAATGGAATGGGATCAGGTCACCATGGATTTTGTAAGTGGTCTACCTCTCACCCAGAAAAAGCATGATGCAGTATGGGTGATAGTAGATAGATTGACGAAGTCAGCACACTTTTTGCCAGTTAGGACTGACTACTCACTGGAGAAGTTAACAGAATTGTATATCAATGAGATAGTTAGACTGCATGGAATTCCACTTTCCATCATATCTGATCGAGACCCAAGGTTTACATCGAGACTTTGGAAGAAATTGCATGAATCCTTGGGTACACAAATCCACTTCAGCACAGCTTTCCATCCTCAGACGGATGGGCAATCAGAAAGAGTAATCTAGGTAAACAATTGAAACTAATTGAACTAATACAAATATTGAATTGAAATGAGAATAATAACGTGAAATATATGTCAGGTCCTTGAGGATATGCTGAGGAGTTGTGTCATTGAGTTTGAGGGAAGTTGGGATAGATACCTCCCATTGGCAGAATTTGCATACAACAATAGCTACCAAGCTAGCATCCAAATGGCCCCGTATGAAGTACGGTATGGGAGGAAATGTAAAACTCCAGTGTGTTGGACTGAATTAGGTGAAGATAAACTGGTAGGGCCAGACCTGGTGAAACAAACTGAGGAGAAAGTAAAACTAATCAAAGCCAATTTGAAGGTTTCCTCAGACAGACAGAAATCTTATGCCGACCTGAAGAGGAAAGAAATAGAATATGCAGTTGGCGACAAAATGTTCCTCAAGGTGTTACCGTTTAAGAAGGTACTAAGGTTTGGAAGAAAAGGTAAGTTAAGCCCTAGGTTCATTAGCCCATATGAAGTCATTGAACGTGTGGGTCCAGTGGCCTATAGGCTAGCTTTACCACCAGTGCTGGATAAGATCCATAATGTGTTCCACGTATCTATGCTAAGAAGATACCGCTCAGATCCTTCACATGTTATCTCCATGGAAGAAATTGAAGTACAACCAGATTTGACATATGAAGAAGAACCCATACGGATCCTAGCTTGGGAAGTGAAAGAGTTGAGAAATAAGTAGATTCCACAGGTGAAAGTGCTTTGGAGGCACCACAACACTGAGGAGGCAACTTGGGAAAGTGAAGAGACGATGGGGCAACAGTTCCCTCAACTGTTTGCATCAGGTAAATTTCGAGGATGAAATTTAAATTAGAGGGGAAGAGTTGTAACACCCTCCCTGTAGCAACTCCGTACATTCTACTGTTCTGGTGACCAGTGTCAGTCCGGACAACTAGAACATCCGGAAAAATATTTAAACTAAAGTGAGGAACCATAATTAACTCAAATATTAATAAGAAAAATTTAGGAAAAATTTTAGAAATAAAATACAACCAAGTTAAAAGAGCCGGTGCCCAAGCGATGGGTAACCTAGTAGGAAGTTGCGGTTCTCGCAACTAGGAGCCCTAGACCCGAGGAAAAATTCATAAAATAATTTTTGGGACTCTAGAGAAGGGTCATTGAGGTTCCTATGGCATTAGAATGCTAAGAAAATACTTAGAAAAAATTTTCAATTGGTACAAACAATTTTGGTTTGTTAAGCCACACAGAGGGCATTTTGGTCATTTTGCCTTTAAAGGTGATTTTTGGCCGACTTGTCCAGTGAAGTAAATAATTATTATGACACAAAATGTGAATAAATATTTCTAAAAATTAAATTGAAAATGAGCAGAGAAGAGAAGAAAAGAAAATGGAAGAAAATACCAATTATGACATCATATGATGTCATTAATTAACACTTAAATTAACTAATAAAAAGTGGATAAGAATACAACAAAAACCTAAAAAAACTCAGCAGCCATTCTCACAAAAAAAAAAACCAGCCGTCTCTTCCCTTCCACCCCTTTCCTCCATGAAAGCTCCACTAAAGCTTCAATTCCCACCTTAAACCACCTCAAAACCCTAACTTGCCTTCATTAAAAATTATCCCTACCACTAGAGAAAGCTTTGGGCAGCAATTTGAAAGGAAGAAAGTGAAGTTTTTAAGCCTTGAAAAGTGCCTAAGTCAAGGTTAGTGCCAATTTATTCTAAAAATTTTGTGTATGGCTGCCATTGAACATGATGTTGGTTTTGTAAACTATGGATTGTATGTGTACGAAAATTTTAGTTGTTGGAGGTAGGGTTTGGACACAAAAACTTGGATCTTGTTCATGTGTTGGTGAAAGTAAGTTTTAATGGTCAATTAGTGACCATTTGGTTATGTGTAAACAAGAAATGAAGTGGTTTGTGTAGTGGGAATTGAGGTTAGTATGGCTGCCCTTGGTGACCTATAGGACTGGGCATGAGTCTAGCAGCTTTGGGCAGCAATAACTGGAGTTGTAGAGGTTCAATTGGTGCAAAGCCAATTCGACATGAAACTAGACACATAATGGCACAACTTTTGTGAAGAAACCATGCTCATAAAACCAAACCAAGTTGACCTAAAGATTGCCCTAATCCGGGTACCTGCATTCTGCCTGGGAAAAATGACCAAATGAACAGTATTTAGTCATTTGGCCATAACTCAATGTAGAAAGGTCCAATTGACCTGAAATTTTACCAGAAACAAGCTGAGATATAGACCTACAACTTTTAAGAAGAAACCTAACCCAAATTATGATCATAACATATTCAAAAAGTGACCTGCAGTCACTACTCAAAATACTATAGATTTGGTCAGTCCAGAAAATCTGGAAAATTTATAATCCAGCCAGTTGTGGTTTTTGGGTCATAACTTGAGCTACAAAACTCCAAATGGAGTGATTCAAAAAATGAAATGTGGCTAGACGAAAAAAGGAAGAACTTTCATGTTGATCACTTTGTCAAATTCCCACTAAAAAAATGACTAATGGAACAGTAAACACAAAGTTTGAAATCTGAAAATTTTGAACAATTAATATTAAGCTTAGAAATGGTATTGGTAACTAATACCAATAATTTTAGAATGCAAAATGTGGTATGTTGGCAGTATTAAAACTAATGTACCTATTGTCTATGTAAAAGTCAACATTTTGGTTGACTAATGGAATGAATAGTAACACCTAAACTTAAATTTCAAGAATTGTATAAATTAAGAGTATAACATGCCCTAGTACACCTAGCAAGATTGGTTTGGATAGGTTGGCATGCCAATAGGGTTTAGTTAGCAGTACTGCACATGGCACTATGCCATTCTATGATTTCATGGCTTTTAGCCATTCTGACATTGTGTTGAGACTTGGCCTTGTGCCTAATGTTATTACAGCTTATTAGCTGTTCTGTTGCACACCGGGAGACACATATGTGACCGATGGTGTGACGGCCCGAGGTACTTAATACCAGTGCTAGTTTACCCGTTTATCCAGTCCTGTGATCCAGTATAGGTTACTTGGGCAACCAAAAATGAAAGTTGATAAATTTAATGAAATAATGAATATAATAAGTACCAAATAAATAAGACTACCAATAATTATAAAAAGTTTGACTGCATGAGACATCAATACACTCACTGCATATTTATTTCCTTTTAGTTCTTTTTATTTTATTATTGGCACCACTAAGCATTTTTGCTTAGCGCGTCGCTTTTTGCTATGTGTAGGTTTTGGAAAGGCAGACAGAGAGCCCAGCAGGCCACAGACTGGGTGAGGTCACAGATCTGCCTAGAGTCAGAGTCACCTCTCATCTACAGTGCATCAGTGGTAGGACCTTTAGGTCCTTTTTGAAATTATGTTTTTGCATTTTATAATAGGTAGTAGTTTGTGATTTGTAAATTATAAACTCATGTAAATAGTAAATTTATGTAATCATATGTTGATGTACATATTTTGAAGAATTTTGTTAATTAATATAATTTGAGAATATCTTCATGAAATTTTAGTTGATTTTGAATTTGAATGAAATTGTGGATTAATGTTGAGAACTTGAAATGATTGCTAATGTTGAGACCATGTTGATGGTTATTGAAGTTTGAGAATGATTGGAAATAATTATTGGAAGTGTTTTTCATAGGTTCCGAAGAACTGTTTTCTCCATTTTTAGCCGGTACTCTGCCGGATTTTCTATAAAATTTTCGGAACCTCAAATAAATTTATAATTTCAATAAATGACTTAAATGAGTTATATTTCACAAATTGCACTTCATAACTATTAGAAATAAATTAAGAAAGAATAAAAAAAAATGATTGAAATAAAATATGGTGTTCCGGTACACTGTGTGACATATCTTACTCGGCTATGTTGTAGACAGGTAAGGGGTGTCACATTGTGAGTCACTCCATATTTCTTTAATAATGTCTCAAATTACTGATTGCAGAAGTGACTTCCTCTATCACTAATGATTACCTTTGGTGTGCCACATATTATGAAGATGTACTTTTTGAGGAATTTGGTTACAACTCTGGCATCATTTAATGGTGTGGCTATTGCTTCCACCCATTTTGATATATATTTGACACCAACCTAAATATACTTATTTCCAAATGAAGATGGGAATAGACCCACGAAGTCTATTCCCCACACATCAAATAACTCCATTTCAAGTATACCATGCAGTGGCATTTCATTCCTCCTTGAGATATTTCTTATTCTTTGGCATTGATCACATGTTAGCACAAAGGAGCACACATCTTTGAACAAATTTGGCTAGTAGAACCCTACTTGTAAAATTTTAGCAGTTGTTTTTTTATTGTGCTAAAATGTCCTCCATAAGGTGATGAGTGGCAGTGTTGCAAAATATTCTTTACCTCCTCCTCTGGTATGCATCTTCTTGTCAGACCATCATGACATCTCTTGTACAGCAGAGGTTTCTCCCATACGTAGTATCTCACATCATGTAGGAATCTTCCTTTGTTGGTAGGACATGTTGGGTGGCAAAACCCTGCACACAAAGTAATTAATAATGTTAGCATACCAAGGGGTTTGGGAGATTACAAATAAATTCTTATCTAGAAAGGAATCATCAATTGGCAGATCATTAAAACTATCCCCATGTTCTTTCTGCCTGAGCCTAGACAGATGGTCGGCTATCACATTTTTGGTTCCCTTTCTATCTTTGATTTCAAGGTCAAATTCCTGCAGAAGTAGAATCCATTGGATCAACCTTGGTTTTGCTTCTTTCTTGTTCAGGAGGCACTTAATGGCATCATGGTTTGTGTGGATGACAAATTTGGAGCCAACCAAGTAAGATCTGAACTTGTTAACTGCAAACACAACAGCTAAAAATTCTTTTTCTGTGGTTGTATAGTTGACTTGTGCATCATCAAGTGTTTTACTGGCATAGTAGATAGCATGAACTTTCTTATCCTTTCTTTGTCCAAGTACTGCCCCTACTGCGTAATCACTTGCATCACACATTATCTCGAATGGTAGCTCCCAATCTGGTGGTTGCATTATTAGTGCTGAGATAAGGGCTTCTTTTATCCAGCAAAAGGCAACAAGGCAACTTTCATTAAAGTCAAAGGGAATATTTTGATTTAGCAAATTAGTTAATGGTTTAGCTATTTTGGAGAAGTCCTTGATAAATCTTCTGTAGAAGCCTGCATGCCCTAAAAAACTTCGCACTTCCTTGACTGATGAAGGTGGTGGCATTTTTTCAATGATCTCTATTTTTGCCTTGTCCACTTCTATCCCTCTTTTTGAAATTAGGTGTCGAAGGACTCTGCCCTCTCTTACCATGAAATGACATTTTTCCCAATTAAGAACCAAATTTGATTCTTCACATCTTTGAAGCTATGATGCCCCTTACCCGTCTACTGTATAGCCAAGCAAGATGTGCCTCATTCGGTGCTAAAGCACCCTATCTTGTCTTATCATATCCATTGTGAATTTTTTAATATCATTTAAAACAGGTAATCCATGTGTAGAATTTTTTTTTTTTGCAACGTGTTTCTGTGGAGACCCGGACAGAGCCTCCTCTGTTTTGTTAGCATCTGGTGGGTTCCACTAATTACCTGTTAATATGTTCATATTCATTTCACACATTTCCATATCATATTCTATTGTATCATATCATTCAAAATTATTTATGAGATCTCAAAAGGGTATCATCTATTGCATTCATATAGAAATTCATAGACAATAATTACAAGTTTACTTACAATCTCAAAGTTTAATTACAATCCAAAATGAAATACATTATGTGTTTATGTACAATGAATAAAAGAACAAAATCTAGACATACATGGGTCCTACCAACAAAATTACAAATGTAGAGGTGACTAGTAGATACTGGCAAATTTGATCGGCCTCTGTATAAGCACTACTGCTGCTATGGCTGCTTGGATTGGTCTCTAGTACCTACGTGATGGAAAACTAGTGCGCTAAGCATAACGCTTAGTGGTGCATAATTTATAATAATAATAATTAAACAATTGAAATAATAATTCTATAAGGCAATTCATAATTTCTAGGTGTCTTACATTTTTACTGCACTTTGAAAACAATTTAAATTATTGAGATCTTTTCTATCTACTTATTATATATTAAGTCTTAATTAATTTCTATTAGTGCCCAAGAAACCTATAACAGATTATAAAAGCTGGATACACGGGAGTATACTAGTTAGACAGCCATATGTCTATCCAGTATACGTTGGTAATGTCAGGCATGAGGCCTACGGGCAGGCATTTAAGCTAGATTATAATATTATGCACAATGGCCAATGGGTAGGCATAAAGCTGTAGAATTATCATGTCAGATAGATTTTATCTGTTAATGATTATTCTTATGGGCAGTACTGCTATCTGTAGTCCCTAATTGGTATACCAATTGATCCAAATTAAATAAATAAGTCAAGGTATACTATAGGCAATTAACATGATTACTTATTTATTTGTAATGTTCATGTCACTTTATAGTGGAAAAATAGGTCCCACATACCTCTTTCATGTGGTTTAGTGTTTAATGGCATGTAGGATTAAATTCCTACCATAAGATAATTTATCTCATGGACCTTTCTTTAGTTTCAATTTTTGTATCTTCCTTTTACCTATCCATTTGATCAGTTTGTAGCCACTGTTTGGCCACACTTCCTCCATGGAAGTTGTTCCTCTATGTATTATCTTTATTTTTCCTTTGGAATCATGTCAATTTAACTTTTAGAACTCAAGTTATGGTCAGATAACCATAACTGATTCATTTCCAGATTCTGGTTCCTTAACTAGGCAGCTTTTGGACTTAAATTTTACCTAATTAATGGTACATGTTGCAGTCACTTTTAGGCATGGTGATATTCATAGAAATTGTTGTCCTATGTCTTATGATCATTGATAAATTTGTATCAAAAATTTTCAAATTTTGTGGAATTATTTATGGCCAATTAACTGACCTGGACTCATGTACCCTGTGCCAACAGGATTTCAGTTCAGGTCAGTGATTGCAGGTCAACTTTTGAGGTCCTTACATTCATAATTTGAGAAAGGTTTCAAAACCAAAGTTTTATTCCTGTTTCTTAGGTTTCTAGAAAGGTATGGCTCATCCCAATTGGATTTTTCTAATGGGTGATATGGCTAAAAGACTATTCTGGGGTCAAATGAAGTTTGGTTAGATTCCAAGTTTTAATGTATTGACTTGTTCTAACAATTTGACCTAGTTCTCTTGATTTCTAGGTTTTGGTCAAAATACCAATTTTGCAGATCTGTGTCTTGTGGACATTTTTCCACTAGTTTTATTACATTTGAATTTTTGTAGACCAAGTTATGGCCATTTTTCCAAAACTGGTCGGGTAAGTTTATGTCCAGCAGTTTCTAGACAACCTAGTTCTGGACATTTTTGTGACCCAAATTGAGCCAGCAATTTGGTTTGGTTTTAGGCATTTCTGGGTTCTATGGTCTCCATGAAAATTGTAGCCCTATGTCTAATCTTTCCAATGGTATAAGCTTCAGGTCATTTGGACCAGTATAGAGAGAGTTATGACCAAATGAATACATACTGTTCATTTGGTCATTTTCTAGGTTTTGTACAGAGCCATATGGATTAGGATAGTGTTTAGGTCAAGTTTTGGATAGAATTTGGGCATGGTTTCTCCATAAAAAATGGAATGTTTTGGGTCTGGTTTTACCTCCAATTGCCCTCATACCAATTGGAGCAACACACAATCAGTTATGGCTCAAAACTCAAGCTGGACTCATTGAGTCCCAAACCTGCAGAAAATGCACTCCCAAATTTTCAATCTCCTCCAACTTCCTTACTTCAATTCGCATACATAGTACTTCTTTAGGCAACAATTTCATCTCAATTAGGTCAATCTCAAACAAAGACAAAATTCCTCAATTCATGTACACAAACCCTATTTTTAAATTTCAAACTCAATCAATTCAATCCCTTTCACTTCTCATACATATACTCATACCAATCATCATCTTTAAACTCATTTACATCATTTTAACGCATCAAAGCCCAACACTTTTCTTGGCTGCCAAAATTTGGAGACAACATGAGTTCATGAATTTCTTGTTAATTTCTTATAATTTCTACATATCTCAAGTCACTTTCAAGGATTAAAAGAAAAGTGAGGGAAGAAAAGCGCTAACCTCTTGTGACCCAACTTGTAAACTTCCCAAAACTTTAGCTTTCTTTCTTCTTATGGGTACCTAAAGCTTCCTTATGATGTGGGTTAAATTTTTAATGAAGAGGGCTAAGGGTTTTGTGGGGAGGAAGCTTAGGAAATCAAGCTTCAAGAAAGCAAAAATGGAGGGAGAGGGAGCTTGAGAATTCGGCCATGGAGAGAGAAGAGGAAGAAGAAGACTTGGTTGGTGGCTGTTGCCTCTTATGCCTATATATATATATATATGTACTTAAATCTTTATTTTATGTCATAAGTCTTTTTTTTTCTTTTCTTTTCTTTTCTTTTCTTCTTCTTTCTCTTCTCATTTTCCTAATTCAAATTCATAAATTTTAATTTATGTTAATTTTTTAATCCTCTTAAATTTTAATTTGACATTTTGATCAAAATTCACATCTGGGGGATAAATGACTAAAATGCCCTTCGTGGTACTTATCAGGTTATTATTATTATTATTTTTGTACCAATTAATAAATTCTTAGAAATTTTATTTTATTTTCTCTAAATTTTTTCTATATTATCTTAAAATTTATTCTATCAATTTATGTCTTCTCACTACAGTTTAAGTGTAGTTCCAAACATTCTGACTGTCCGAACAGACATTAGTCGTCGGAATAGTAGAATGTACGGACTACTTACTGTGAGGGCATTACAATTCTTCCCCTCTAAATAGAAATTTCATCCTCGAAATTTACCTAATGTGAAGAGCTGAGGGAACTGCTGCCTCATTGTCTCCTCGCTCTCCCATGTCGCTTCTTCTATATTGTGGTGTCTCCATAAGAATTTCACTAGTAGGATCCTCTTGTTTCTGAGTTCTTTCACTTCCTGTGCCAAGATTCTGACTAGTTCTTCTTCATATGTCAAATCAGGTTGTACAATTATCTCCTCTACTGAAATGACATGTGAAGGATCTGATCTATATCTCTTGAGCATCAACACATGGAATACATTGTGAATCTTGTCCATCTCAGGTGGTAAAGCTAGCCTGTAGGCTATTAGACCCACACGTTCAATGACATCGTATGGACCAATAAACCTAGGGCTTAACTTACCCTTCTGTCACACCTTACCCCTCTGTAAGGCATAACATGATCCCGTAGAATACTTAATGAACTACCGAACTTCACCTACTGATAACTCATTAAGTACCCTATAAGGGATTTTGAAACGATTTTCTTACATTTTAGAAGTGGTGAGCATTTTGGTAGAAATTAAAACCATTTATTCAAGGTTTAAATACTAGTAAAAATTTTATCCATTTTAAATTTTGTCGCAATTTTTATAAAAATTTTGACAGAGTTCCGTTTGTAATTAGAGAAAACAGTTCTTCAAATACCTGAAAAAAACACTGCCAAAAGTTTTTCACAACTCCCAACCTTCAATAATTCTCAATCAAATCAATTCCATGCACTTCAAAATAATTTCACAATACAAATCAAGATTTATCATCTCAAAATATTTAATACTTCATTCCCAAGGCATAAAGCAGGAAATTCATATGTACAAATATTAAATTTACAGAAAAAAATCCAAAATAATATTATTACAATTTATTTACAAACTGCTCGACTTACATTGATACATACAACATTTCTATATTTACATCAAAATTATTTACAAGGGTATAAAATAATACCCGTATAAAATGATCAGTGTGGCCCACAATTCGATAGCAGCTCACTCTGCTGCTTTCTCCTTGCTCTTATCTGCGACAGCAAAATAAGCTATCGCCGAGTATAAAAATACTCAGTGGTGTACAATAAAAATTTTAAAATATAATACATAAATCATTCATTGATGAAACACAATTTAAATATTTCTCAATCACATTTCACAAATGATCAAAGCCCATAATAACACAATTTAGTCAAATAATTTAATAAACACAGTGTTGCCAAAATCATACACAACTTAAGCCATGACACAAAATTTCCGATCAATGCCGTGTTGTACACCACGACAAAGCAATCTACAACCCCATTAATCGAAATCAATGAGGGAGGTGGCTAGCTAGCTAATGAGTACTCATCCGATCTCAACCTCAACTAGCAAGCCAGAGAGGGAGGAAAATAAACGATCTCAACCCCATAAATGGAGGAGGAATAATGTGATACTATCATGCTAAGTGTGAACACAAAATCTATTCAAAACAATTTATTCAAATAATTTATTGAAAATCTGGTAAATTTTCAAAGTCATATCCACAATCATAAATGGCAACACAATTCATATTTAACTAAAAAAAAATCAAATTTTCAAGAATCATATATTTAAACAAAAATTACTGTGCACAGACCTGACGTGAGTCGCCTTTAGGCCTTAACTCAGTCTCTCCGAGCTTCCAAGTCTTTTTCAGCTGAAACACATAGTTTCATAGTGTTTCAGTACCATAACTTAGCATAAATCCAAAAATAAATTTAACTTCACTTTTACCTAGCTTTAATGTGCTAAATTCGACGTTCTTGAAGTTTTTGTGTTTCGGCCTACTATTCACTATACTATTCAAGTCAAATTGTTGACTTTTTAAGGCTTAATAGGTATGGGAACTCCAACTTCACCCACATACCACATTTTGGTCATTAAATTTATTGGTTTTGGTCATTTTCTCAAAGCCTAAGTCCTTTAGGCAAAATTGTCAAATTTTCAGTTTTGGTGCTCCTAGTTGCACTGTTCCATTGGTAATTTTACTGTTGGAATTTGGCAAAACTTCCTTCATAGAAAATGTTCCTTATTGTCTTAAGTTTATTCTCATTTTTGAATTACCCCAATTGGAGTTTTGTAGCTCAATTTATGGCCATTTGAACCATGGCTGCCGGATTAGAAACAACCCAGATTTTCTGGGCAATTTTGGTGCTGGCAGTTTTGGGTCACCAAATTAGGGTGGCCAAATGACTTGGTTGCTGGCAGAATTTGGGTCTGTGTTCTTCATGAAAGTTTTAGGTCTATATCTCATCCAACCACTGGTAAAATTTCAGGTCATTTGAACTACCTCGAGTTATGACCAAATGAGCAAACACTGTTCATTTGGTCAATTTGTACAGGGTAGCCTGCACTTATCCAACTTTGGTCAATATGTTCACTAGGTTTTGGTCACTTTTTGGGCATGGTTCCTTAATGAAAATTGTGTCATTTTATGTCTATTTTCATCCCCAATTGGTCCCATATCAATTGGACTTGTAAAATTTCATTTTTGGTCCTTCAAAGCTGACTTGGTCATGCTGCCAGCAGCATGACCACACTCCCTCCGAATTTAGCTTTAATTCCAACCATTCCAACGCAACTCATTTGGTCACAAAGGACCATTTTTCACTTCACAATAGGTCAAAGACATCATTTACTCATTTCTCACATTTTTGGTTCACAAACCCTAATGTTCAAAACCCTAATTCACCATCCTCATACATTTAATCACATTTAGTGCTTTAATCCTAATCATTCAACTACATAAAGTTTCTAAACTCATTTAAATCCATCAAACCATGCAAATTATATCCCCTCTTCAAGCTGGTCGAAATTTTAGTTTGGTCCTCCCCACATATATATTTTTTTATTAGTTCTTTAATTTAATTCTCGATTCCTAAATTTTCTTTTCTCCGATTTTATTTGACAGTTAGGTCAGGAGTCAGCTCTCGGGGTCAATTGACTAAATTGCCCCTTGCCGGTTCATCTCGGTTTGTAAATAATTCAATATTTCTTCCGGTTCCCTGATCTAATTATTTGACTGACTTAACAGTTCTTTTTCGTGATTTTCTCTTTTCCACTTTGTTCATAAGGGTCCTAAGTACCGCAGCGTCACATTTTACGGTTCGAAATTTGAGTTTAAAATGACTTCGCAGTCCTTCCCGAGAAAGTCACCCATCGCTGTGACTCTCGGCTCGTTTAACCTCTTATATTCTGTTTTTCTTACTTATAATTAACTAATTGGCAATTACTAATTATTTGTATTTATGGCTTCTCTAGTTGTCATAAGTGTGGTTCTAATCCCCTTAATTGTCCGGACCGACACCGGTCACAGGAATAGTGAAATATACCAGGCTATACAAATAGGGTTGTTACACCTTCTTACCAAATCTTAACACTTTCTTCCAAGGTGATACCTTGAGAAACACCTTATCGGCAACCTCATACTCTATATCCTTTCTCCTCAGGTCGGCATATGACTTATATCTGTCTGAGGCGACTTTCAAATTGTCTATGATGAGTTTCACTTTTTTCTCAGTCTGCCTCACCAAGTCTGGGCCCACTACTTTCTCTTCCCCCATTTCTGTCCAACATAAGGGAGTCCTACATCTCCTCCCATACAATGGTTCATATGGAGCCATTTTTATGCTGGCTTGGTAGCTGTTGTTGTAAGCACACTCTACCAAAGGAAGATACTTCTCCCAATTTCCATTAAAATTAATGATGCAACTTCTTAACATATCCTCCAATACCTATCATATCATATTATTCATGTCATTAGTGTCAAGTCATTGTTATTATTCCTTTAATAGTTATAGCAATTCATTAAGTTCTAAGGGTTACCTAAATCACCTTTTTTGATGGTCCATCCGTCTGTGGATGAAAAGCCGTACTGAAGTGCAGTTGAGTGCCTAAAGACTCCTGTAGCCTCTTGCAAAACCTCAAAGTAAATCTCGAGTCTCGGTCAGATATGATCAATGTTGGCACTCTATGTAGCCAGACTATCTCATCTATGTAAATCTCTGCTAACCTCTCCAGTGAGTAATCGGTTATAACTAGTAGGAAGTGAGCTGACTTGGTCAATCTATCCACAATCACCCATATAGTATCATGCTTCCTCTGTGTCAATGGTAGCCCAGTGACAAAATCCATGGTGATGTGGTCCCATTTCCACTTTGGTATGGATATAGGTTGCAACAACCCTGATGGAACCTGATGCTCAGCCTTAACTTGCTAGCATGTCAAACATCTGGTCACAAAATCACCAATCTCTTTCTTCATTCCAGGCCACCAATAATGTGTTTTCAGGTCTTGGTAAATCTTGATACTTCCTGGATGCATAGCATGGAAGCTACTTTGCACCTCTTTCAAGATATTCTTCTTCAGTTTCTCATCTCCTAGTACACATATTCTGCCTTTATAATACAGGCACCCATCTCCTTTCAACTCATAATTAGTCTCCTTCCCCTCTTGAGTTTTGCCCATAATAGTTAGTAACTTTTCATCCCTTAGTTGTGTTTCTTGTATTTGCTGTAACAAGCTTGGCTTTACAAGTAACTCAGCTAAAAGTAGCCCATCCTGTGCTAAAGACAACTGAGCATTCAGTGTTCTCAAAGCCATCATGGACTTCTTGCTCAGTACGTTAGCTGCTACATTTGCCTTTTCAGGGTGGTAGTCGATCACAGAGTCATAATCTTTAAGGAATTCAATCCATCTCCTCTGTCTCATATTGAGTTCCTTCTGGGTTGGCAAATACTTCAAACTCTTGTGATCCGTATATATGTAACATTTCTCACCATATAGGTAATGCCTCTATATCTTCAATGCAAATATTAGTGCCTCCGATTCCAGATCATAAGTTGGGTAGTTCTTTTCATGTGGCCTTAGCTGTCTGAAAGCTTAGGCAACTACTTTCCCTTCCTGCATCAGAACACACCCAAGCCCATTGTGAGAGGCATCACTGTAGATCACATAGTCTTTCTATGACTCTGGCTGTATCAACACTAGAACTTCTGTAAGCATAGCCTTCAGCTTCTCGAAACTGATTTGACATTTATCATTCCAGTCAAACTTTGCATTCTTATGTAGTAACTTAGTCAGTGGGACTACTATAAGGGAGAATCCTTTCACAAATCTCCTGTAGTATCCAGCTAACCCCACAAAGCTTCTGACCTCTGTTACATTTCTGGGAGTTTTCCATTCAACTATTGCTTCAATCTTCTTAGGATCTACCCTAATCCCATTTGCTCATACAATGTGTCCAAGGAAGGATATCTCATCCAACCAGAAGTCACACTTGGACAACTTGGCATACAACTGCTTTTCCCGCAGTATCTATAGTACTACTCTCAGGTGTTCTTCCTGCTCCTCCCGGTTCTTAGAATACACCAAGATATCATCTATAAAGAACATGATGAATCGATCCAAGTAAGGATGAAAGATGCGGTTCATTAGGTCCATAAAAGTTGCTGGTGCATTTGTCAGTCCAAATGGCATCACTAAAAACTCATAGTGTCTATATCGAGTATTGAAAGCAGTCTTAGGAACATCTGTCTCCTTCACTCTCAACTGGTGATAGCCTGATCTAAGATCTATCTTGGAGAATACTCCAGCTCCTCTCAGCTGATCAAACAGATCATCTACCCAAGGTAAAGGGTATTTGCCTTTCATAGTTACCTTATTCAGCTGCCGGTAGTCTATGCATAGCCGAAGGGTACTGTCCTTCTTCTTCACAAATAGCACCGGTGCTCCTCAGGGTGACACACTAGGGCGTATGAAATCCTTATCTAGTAGCTCCTGTAACTGAACTTTCAACTCTCTCAATTCAGTGGGTGCCATCCTATATGGAGCAATAGAAATTGGTGTAGTACACGGTATAAACTCTATAGCAAACTCCACTTCTCTATCAGGTGGCAAACCCGGCAACTCTTCTGGAAACACATCCAAAAATTCACATACTATAGGGATCTCCTGTATGCTTGGGCTAGTCTTCCTAGTGTCAACCACATGTGCTAAGAAAGTGTCACAACCCTTTCTTATCATTCTTCTAGCTACCGTGGCTGATATGATAGTAGAAAGACAACCCGTTCCTTCACCCACAACTGTAATCTCATCCCCTTCTGCTATTTATAGTGACATCCTCTTTAGCTGACAATCTACCATCGCCTGATGATGTGATAACCAATCCATTCCCAATATCACATCAAACTCATGGAATGGTAGCTCAATCAAGTCAGCTAGAAACTTATAACCCTGTATCCTTAGAGGACAACCCTTGTAGACCTTTTTCACCATGACACTATAGCCTAAAGGATTTGTAACTTGTATGTCCTCCTCTAACTCCTTTACCTATACCCCTCTACCAACAGGTGGTGCAATGCATACATAAGAATGTGTGGAGCCAGGATCAATTAATGCATATACAGATAGATCATAAAGTAAGAAAGTACCTCTCATGACATCAGCTGGCTCTGGCTCATCTTGAGCTCTCATAGCATAAGCACGAGGTACTACTCTAGTCTCCTACCTTTGAACCGTCTCTGCAGTAGGTCTCTGTGATGTACCAGCTGTATCAGGCCTCGCAGGTCATCTATCCCTCTGTGCTGCCAGGGTAGGTCTCTTTGTCTGGGGTGGAACAGTGGGTACACTAGCATTCCTCTGTGGACAATCCTTCAAAAAGTGATTCGTTGACCCACATCTGAAACACCCACCAGTCAACAATCTGCACTCTCCTTTGTGGGGTCTGCCACAATGTGTACAAGCTAGTGGTGGAGCTGATCCCTATGTAGCTGCACCTGAAGAACTACCCACTGATGCACCAGACTATCCTCCTCCTCTCCTTGGGGCAAATCGGGATCTCTGCTTCTTACCTCGACCTTGAGTCTGACCCTGAGACTCCTTGGTCCTCTTACTACCCGTGTTTACTGAACTAGACTGACTAGATCTAGAACCCCTCTTACGTTGCCTGTCCTTTCTGGACTGCTCTTCATTTCTGACTCTCTTCGCATCAAGGGCTGATGCTACCAACTGGGAGAAGTCTGTGAAGTGATGAGATGTGACTATCAACCTGATATTGTCATTCAGTCTATCCTCAAACCTTTTGCATTTATCAGTTTCTGTGGGCATCAACTCCAATGCATATCCCCTAAGTCTCATGAATTCTCGCTCATATTTGGAGACTGTAAGCTGCTTCTATCTTAGTGCCAAGAATTCTCTCCTTTTGACCTCTAAGTACACATGGCTGATGTATTTCTTTCTGAATTTAGCCAAAAAGAACTCCCAAGTGATCTGTGCAGGTTGTACCACCCTCGATACTGTCACCCACCATCTATATGCATCCTCCTGTAGCAGTGACATAGCACACTCCAACTGCTGCTCTGGGGTGCAATGCAACTATTGCAATACTCTCTCTGTCCTCTCCAACTAATACTCTACTGTGGCTAGATCATCCTCCTTCTTACCCCTGAAGTCAACTACCCCATACTTCCATAGTTTCTCTAGTGGGGATCTGTGTATAGGTTGTGGCTGTGGGGTGGTGGTGGCTGTATAGGTGGTGATGGCTGTGGCTGTGGCTGTGGAGGTAGAGGTGGCTGTGGCTGAGGTATAGCTCCGATGACCTGATGGAGTAGTTGAGTCATCTATTCAAGGAAGGCCTACTATGCTCACCCTGCAGTACCACGGGATGACATGGCTCTACTACTTCGCTCCCTACTAGGAGTAGTACCTCCTCCTCTATCGGTCCTGGAGGTCCGTGCTCTGAAGGATCAGATGCCATCGATCCTATAAAATAAACAAAGAACAGATCTGCATTAGTGTCATCTCGACTCTATTTAAAGGCCCATGCATGTAATTCACTCTCTCTATTTCTAACTATCTAGATCTAGGATCGCCTAAACTTATGCTCTGATACCACTAAATGTGACGCCCCTTACCCGTCTACTGTATAGCCGAGCAAGAACTGCCACATTCGGTGCCAGAGCACTCTAGCTTGTCTTATCATATCCATTGTGAATTTTTTAATATCATTTAAAATAGATAATCCATGTGTAAATTTTTTTTTTTGCAACATGTTTCTGTGGAGACTCGGACAGAGCCTCCTTTGTTTTGTTACATCTGGCGAGTTTCACTAATTACTTGTTAACATGTTCATATTCATTTCACACATTTTCATATCATATTCTATTGTATCATATCATTTACAATTATTTATGAGATCTCAAAAGGGTATCATTTATTGCATTCATATAGAAATTCATAGACAATAATTTACAAGTTTACTTATAATCTCAATGTTTAATTACAATCCAAAATGAAATACATTATGTGTTTATGTGCAATGAACAAAAGAACAAAATCTAGACATACATGGGCCCTACCAACAAAATTATAACTGTAGAGGTGACTAGTAGACACTGGCAAATCTAATCGGCCTCTATATGAGCACTATTGCTGCTGCTACTGTTGCTGTGACTACTAGGACTGGTCTCCAGTACCTAAGCGATGAAAAACCAATGCGCTAAGCATAATGCTTAGTGGTGCATAATTTATCTGTTAATGATTATTCTTATGGGCAGTACTGCTATCTGTAGTCTCTAATTGGTATACCAATTGATCCAAATTAAATAAATAAGTCTAGGTATACTATGGGTAATCAATATTATTACTTGTAATGTTCATGTCACTTTATAGTGGGAAAATAGGTCCCGCATACCCCTTTCATGTGGTTTAGTGTTTAATGTCTTGTTAGGGTTAAATTCCTACCATAAGATAATTTATCTCATGGACCTTTCTTTGGTTTCAGTTTTTGTGTCTTACTTTTAACTATCCATTTGATCACTTTGTAGCCACTGTTTGGCCACACTTCCTTCATAGAAGTTGTTCCTCTATGTCTTATCTTTATTTTCCCTTTTGAATCATATCAATTTGATTTTTAGAACTCAAGTTATGGTCAAATAACCATAAGTGATTCATTTCTAGATTCTGGTTCCTTAACTAAGCAGCTTTTGGACTTAAATTTTACCTAATGAATGGTATATATTTCAGTCACTTTTAGGCGTGGTGATCTTCATAGAAATTGTTGTCCTATGTCTTATGATCATTGAGAAATTTGTATCACAATTTTTCAAGTTTTTTGGAATTATTTATGGTCAATTAACTGACCTAGACTCATGTACCCTATGCCAATAGGATTTCAGTTCAGGTCCGTGATTGCAGGTCAACTTTTAAGGTCCTTACATTCATAATTTGAGAGGGGTTTCAAAACCAAAGTTTTAGCCTTGTTTCTTAGGTTTCTGGAAATGTATGGGTCATCCCAATTGGATTTTTCTAGTGGGAGATATGACTAAAAGACTATTTTAAGGTCAAATGAAGTTTGGTCAGATTCCAGGTTTTGATGTATTGACTTGTTATAACAATTTGACCTAGTTCTCTTGATTTCTGGGTTTTGGTCAAAATAACAATTTTATAGATCTGTGTCTTATGGACATTTTTCTACTAGTTTCATTACATTTGAATTTTTGTAGACCAAGTTATGGCCATTTTTCCAAAACTGGTCGGGTAAGTTTATGTCCAGCAGTTTCTGGACAACCTAGTTCTGGACAATTTTATGACCCAATTTAGGCTAGCAATTTGGTTTGGTTTTAGGTATTTTTGGGTTCTGTGGTCTTCATAAAAATTGTAGCCCTATGTCTAATCTTTCCAATGGTATATGATTCAGGTCATTTGGACCAGTATGGAGGGAGTTATGACCAAATGAAAACGTACTGTTCATTTGGTCATTTTCTAGGTTTTGTGCAAAGCCATCCGGATTGGGATAGTGTTTAGGTCAAGTTTTGGATAGAAATTGGGCATGATTTCTTCATGGAAAATGGAGTGTTTTGGGTCTAGTTTCACCTCAAATTGGTCTCATACCAATTGGAGCAACACACAATTAGTTATGGCTCAAAACTCAAGCTGGACTCATTGAGTCCCAAACCTGCACCCATAACCCCAGTTTCTGAAGGAGCGGAAGCATGAAAAACATAAGTTTAGATCATTGAATTCAAAAATTTTTCATCTAGGGTCACATGCATCATACAAGATTCATTTTTATCTATTTGATTTCAATGATAAACAGCATATTAAAACTCTTTTAATATGATTTTTGGATCTATATTTGCCATTTAAGATTTTGGAATTAACAGATTAATTCATTAAAACCCTAGATTAGATCAAGAATAAGTGCACTAACCTTTTTGATGCACTACAGTGTGTTTGGCACCTTTGGGATGTGCTTAGGACACCAGATGTTGTCCCTCTAGCTTGTCCACACTAAGATCACCAATGGCAGCCCCTTAAACAACTTATAAAGCTTTTCCAATCAATTAGAAAATCAGGTTTTGCCTTTTGAGAGATTACAGATGTAAACAAGATACTAGAAACAATTTCTAGTATTTTTAATTCAAGAGAGTGTTGGCAAATCTCTTTGAATTGATGAGAGATGAAGAAGATGAGAAGAAGAACACTCCAAGGGTGGCGGCACCAAGAGAATACAGCAGCTTGTATTTTTTGTTCTTTCATCCTTACACTTATATAGCTAGGTCACCACTTAAAACCCTTGCTACATGTCACCTTCTGATTGCCTTTAGGATTAATTGACCCAATCACATTGTGCCAAGTGTCAAACCTATATTTAATCTTGACTTTGATCATCTTAAATGATTAAAAGAGATATGGAAAGCTTATGTGTAGTGCCATGTGTTACCATCCGATAGTGCCACATGTCGCCCTGTGAAATGACCAAAATACCCCTGTGTCTTAATTTTGAGTTCTTAACCCAAAATAATTATTTCTCTTCGTCTAATCAATTTATATCAAATATAAATTAATTAATTAATCTCTATTAATTAATTTTTCATTAATTAAATTCATATTTAAATACTTTAAATATAAATTTAACTTATACTTTACATCTAATAACCTAGATTTGGTTTCAAGCCATATTAGGGACTTTGCAATCTAATTGCAAACCAAACTTATTTAATTAATTAATTAAATCATATTTAATTTGGTGATTACTTGTGTATGTGTGTCACTTACTAGGCTCATCACTAATTGGCAATGAGACATGATATCAACTCTTAATATCATCAGAACTCTTTCTTACAATAAATGATTTCTCTAAATCATTTTATGCCGCTCATAGACTATGGTTAACACCTAGCATAGCATGCCATAGCCACCCAGTCAGTAATACGATTTACCTTAAATGAACCTATAATCATATGTTACCATGCACTAGAATCTCTCTGTTACAATATCCCAATTCGAGCTGGAGTCATGGTTTATGTCAAACTCCATTTGCTATGAATATTATGTTCTCTTTTAATTCTAGTTCTTGATTAAAAAGATTTTCTCATCAGAAACTCTTTTCTTATTAAATCTATCTGTCCTGGCCACGAACTTGAAACATAAAAAACAATTAAATAAACATATGATTTTATCCCTATTTAGTTAGGGTAACAGATTCCATCTTGATCAACACCTACCTCCATATATAACTAGTAAGAGCCAACACATACCCATATACCCATGCACAATACAAGTATGAAAGCAGTATCAAACTCAAACCATCTATATACAAGATAACTGTGCTATCTCAGGTCTAAAGATTATATGCACTGATATGATTTATGACAATATATTGACGAGAGTAAACTCCATGTGCTTGTCATAAATGTCACTGGTTCGGCCTATTTATCATGTATAAGTGCCTATCATGTTTGTTATATGGCATAAGACTCACCATTCTATCTTATTTACATCTCATATAAATAACTTGGGAACAAACATGATTACAATCTTTCTAGATAAGTCATGTCCTTATTGTGAAGTATCCTCGATTGTGAACCAATTTATGATACTTTGTGCTAGAAATACTGTCACTCATATTCTTAACAACTTAAGAATAGAATTTCTAACAAAATATCAATGGACCTTTTCTATTACACATAAATATATTATGTAAACGGAAAAGTGAAAATGCCTTTTTTTAATAAAACATGTACAAGATACATACTAAATGATATGCTCTAGGGCATACTACTAACAATCTCCCACTAGCACTAGAGCCATTCATTACAATACCTTAGACCCATCTTCTCAAGATGTCAGTCTAACTGTGCTTGTGACAAAGGCTTAGTGAATGGATCAGCTGGATTTTCAGCTAATGCTATTTTCTATATGGCTACATTGCTTTGCCCAACTATCTCTCTGATAATGTGGTAGTGCCTTTTATGTGTTTAGATTTTTGGTGAGACCGGGGTTCCTTATATCCAAACAGCTTCTTTTGCAGCATCTGATGCAGCAATATAGTCGGCCTCTGTAGTGGAATCTACAGTCATGCTCTGTTTGGAACTCTTTCAACTGACTGAACTTTCATTACAAATGAACACAAACCCAGAGGTAGACTTTCTATCATCAATATCTGATTGGAAATCAGAATCAATATAACCATCCAATTGCAAGTCACCACCTCCATATATCAAGAATAAATCCTTAGTTCTTCTCAAGCACTTAAGGATATTCTTGATAGCTATCCAATGTTCCAAACCTGGATTGGATTGATACCTGCTAGTCAGAGTAATAGCATATGCGATATCTGGCCTAGTACATAATATTGCATACATCAAACTTTCAATAGCCGAAGCATATAGAATCCTGGCCATTTTATCTCTTTCTTCAGGTGTCTTTAGAGACATCTCTTTAAAAAGGTGGATACTATGTCTCACTGGTAACAATTCTCTCTTGGAATCAAGCATGTTAAACCTCTTTAACACCTTTTCCAAATATAGACTTTGGAATAAACTAATTATTCTTTTCACTCTATCTCTATAGATGCGAATCCCAAGAATGTAGGCTACCTCCCCTAAGTCTTTCATGGAGAATATATTTGACAACCATACCTTTACAGTTGTCAATATACCTGTGTTATTACCTATCAATAGAATATTATCCACATATAAGACAAGGAAAGTGACAGCACTATTACTAACCTTCTTATATACACATGGCACATCCTCATTTTTGATAAAATCAAATGACTTAATAGCTTCATCAAAACAGATGTTGCAACTCCTCGAAGCTCATTTCAACCCATAAATAGATCGCTTTAGCTTGCGCACTTTGGAACCATATTGGGATTCATATCTGATATAGCTTCTTCATAGGTAAGTGGATCATCTTCATGATTTACTTCTTCATGAGTAGACAACTCTTGTTCTTCTTTATGAAGAAAACCATATCTTACTGGTGGGTGAGATATCCTGGTTGATTTACGAGGAACGGCTATAGATGTTTCATCAATAGGTGTAGGTTGACTAGATGGATCCATATCCATCTGATCTGTTGGTTGGTCAGAATTCTCCAATTCTAACTCTATTTGCCTTCCTTGCCTTCTTCTTGAACAAACTGTTGTTCAAGAAATGTAGCATATCAACTTACCACAACTTTTTGTGATGTAGGCAAATAAAAATAATATCCAAAACTATCTTTTGGATATCCAACAAATCGATCATTTTCTAATCTGATTTCCAATTTATCAGTGTTCAGCTTTTTGATATAAGCTAGATAACCCCAAATCTTGACATGCTTGAGACTTGGTTTTCTTCCATGTCATATCTCATAAGGTGTGGAAGATACTGACTTTGATGGAATCCTATTCAGAATATGCAAAGCTAATTCTGATGCAAATCCCCAAAAGGAGATTAGCATATTAGTAGAGATCATCATACTACGTACCATATCCAATAGGGTACGATTTCTCCTTTTAGAGCTGTGGTGTTCCTGAAGGAGTCAGCTGGAAAACAATGCCATGCTCTCTCAAGTATTCATCAAATTCAGTACTCAAGTATTCGCCTCCACGATCTGATCGAAGAGCTTTAATACTTTTTCCCGTTTGATTTTCTACTTCAGATTTAAATTCTTTGAACTTTTCAAAGGATTCATATTTGTATTTCATCAAATACAAATACCTAAAACTTGATTTATCATCAGTAAAGGTAATAAAATAATGAAAACCGCCTCTAGCCATTTCCTTAAATGGACCATATACATCACCATGTATTAGTTACAAAATATTTTCAACTCTTAGTCCTTGTCCAACAAAGGGTGATCTAGTCATTTTGTCCTAAAGGCAGGATTCATAAGTTGGAGTAAGCTCAGAGCCCAATGAGGACAAAATCCCCATTTTCTCCAGTTTTGCAATCCTATCTTTTGCAACATGACCTAACCTTAAGTGCCAAATATACTTTGAACTTGAGTTGATTTTCACCATGGCATTGCATTCTTTTAGATTGCTATACTCTGGGCAGTTCTTTTCCCATTGCCTATCTTGCTGGCAGTGAAAACACTTTCCTTTGCCTTCATCAGCTTTGGTCTTCCCTTTCTATTTAGCTATTTTCTTGGAAGGACCAGGAATCTGAGGTTTCTTTTTCTTATTGTCCTTTTTCTTGTTGGACTTTCCAGCAGAAGAAGATGCAATCAAAGCTACCTCTTTTCCTTTATTGCCAGGCATATTCTTTTGGGCAATAACCAACATGTTGAGTAAACCAGCCAAGGTGCATTCCTGTGTAGTCATATGAAAATTTGTCACAAAATTCCCAAACGACTCAGAAAGGGACTAAAGGATCAAATCCATTTGTAGTTGGAAATCCATGTTAAAGTTAAGATGTTCTAGCTACTCAATCAGCCGAATCATTTTATGGACATGATCCCCAACATTCTATCCCTCAGACATTCTCATGTGAAACAGCTGTCCAGATATCTTATACCTAGCATTCCTGTTGTGCTCACCATACAACTCTTGTAGGTGAAGGAGGATCTCACTCGCACTCTGCATGTTCTCATGCTGCTTTTGTAACTCATTACTCATAGAAGCAAGCATGTAATGTAACACCCCAAAGTTCGGTGGTGCGTTCTATTGCTCCGGTGACCAGTGTTGTCCGGACAGCTAGGATGCCTAGAACTACACTTTGACATGAGTGGGGAGACATAAAATAATGAAATATAAGAAAAGAAAATACAAGAAAAACAAAGAAAAAATAATAGCAAAGAAATGTAGCCAAGTTAAGCGAGCCGGGAATCCTAGCGATGGGTGACCGCACCGGGAAGTCACGGCGTGGACCGTTGACTAGCCCTGGACTGCAGGGAACCCTGGAAAACATTTTTAGGACTTAAATAGACCCTTATTGAAGAATAAATATGATTAGAAAGATCAAAGAAAAATTAAATAATTAGTACAAAGAAAAGTGAGAAATCGAAAAACAGACAAAACCCGGTATTACCGAAAAATCGGGAATGCCACCCGAACAGGGGCATTATGGTCATTTGACATCCCGAATTGTCTTTTGACATAAATGTCCATTAAAAATAAATAATATTACACTTAGAAAATAAAATGAAAAATTAATTTAGTGGTACCTAAAGTAAATAGTGAGAATTAAGGGTTTAATGTGGGATTAAGTGAAAGTTTAACATATTATATGATTAAGTGAGTGAGTGGGCCACTAAAGGAATAAACTAAGACTTAAGTGGGACATGTGTACACCTAAAATGCAATCAGAAACTTCATCTTCTCCAAATGCTCCATCCATGCCGAATTGAAGGAAAAGGAAAACTCCATAGCCATTTTCTTCAAGCTCACTTAACACCCTCCATTTCAACTCCAATCTCTTAAGTGGCTTCATGAAAGTTTGTCTACTCATCACAAGGAAGAGTTTGATACCAAATTTGAGAAGTTTAAGCAAGGTTTAGCAAGTTACAATTAAAGGTAAGTTTACATTTTTGAGAATTCCTTTGTTAAACTTTATGTTCATGTTATGGGTGTTAGTTTTGTGAAGGAAATTTTAAAGTTTAAATAGTTATTGAGATAGCCATTTTTGGACAGCCATGGGGTCACGCATTTAATGATTTATTATGCATATAATTGATGAGAAATAATGTTGATCATGGTGATTTAATATCCTAGTGAATTATTTCACATATATATGGTGATTTATGCACTTGGATGGGAATTGGTAAATTTTAGGGCACTTTGATGTTGAAGGACAATTTTTGGCAGCTTGGGAACACTTGAGTAAATGTATGTATTCATGGAAGTGTAGGCAGAATATTGACCTAAAAGGATTGATGGATATGTATGTAGATTGATATTGTAAAGTGTATGTAAGATTTGTAATGGTTAGGTGTGTATGTAATGGTACTTAGAACTTGTAAATGTGAATTATATTTGGTGTGTTGAGGGTAATTGTAATCTTCCCAAAGTAATGTTAATGTAAAGTAGAATATGCTTTTGGTAATGTACCAAAACAGATTGGTAGAGAAGTGAACAAATTGCAAGGTAAATGTGTGTAATTGATGTGTGTTAAGCAAAGTAACCAAGGGCAGTGTACATTTTAGCCAATAAGTTTAAATGTGTAACCTCAATTGGTATGAGACCAATTGGAGGTGGAACTAGGCACAAAATGTGCCAACTTTCATTGAGAAAACATACCAAAATTCTGCTTGCAAGGTGACCTAAGAAAATGACCAATTCGGATTAGGTACAATTAGGACCTGAAAAATGACTAATTGGGCAGCAGTGAGTGTTTAGGCCATAACTCACTCAAAACAGGTCCAATTGACCTGAAATTTTAACCATGAATAGTTAAGACCCATACCTACAAGTCTTATGAAGACACCAAAACCCAGAAATGACCAGAAGCAAGTCAAAAAGCTTGCACAAGTTCGGGTCCAAAAACTGGCCGAACCAAAGTTGACCAAATTGACCTAAAATTTACTTAATGTGATGCCATTTGACCAGCAATAGTGTAATGACCATAACTTGGTCTACTTAACTCGGATTGACCTGAAATTTTGCCCCGCGTGCAATAAGACATAGATCTACAAGTTTGTAGTTTTGACCAAAACCCGAAAACTGAGGAAACTAGGCCGTCCGGCTAGGTCAAACTAGTATCCTGAAATCCAGCAATTTACAATGAAATGCAAGAAAACGCAATATACATAGAATTGAGTTTGGTAACACGTACCAACCCTAAAACCCTATCGAATGTGACATATTAATGACACTAAAACCTAATTTACCTAAAACGCATCGAGGGTCGGTATATTAGGTGATTGAGCAAATAATAGCCTTCAGTGAATTACTTATCGAACATTATCATTAGAGACAGTTTAATTTAGTATTGAAACACTTCAAATTGTGTTTCTCAGTTAACAAGGACTCAGCAAAAGGGACAGAAATACTGAGTCAAGACCAGGAGACAATTATCAGAGGTTTGTGCACAACTAGTTTTTAATTGATTTTACTTTGAATATTTCATATGATTAAATGACATATTTTTCTTATGTATTATGTTTAACAAGCATTGGATTTAATTCAATGATTATTGAAAATTGTTATAGTATGTATGAATTCAGCTTTGTGAAATGGTATTTCCACAAGTATTAAGCATTGTTATGGATTGAACAAATTATGTTTTGGAAAATTGTGATAGAACATGTTTTGAATTGTGAAGTTAATTTTCATGGAAAAATGCAAATTTATGATTTGAATTGTGATGAGCATAAAAATTATTGGATATTAGAATTGACTTTGAATCGAATTATATTGTGATTTATGCTCACTAAATGGATTGTAATATTATTTTATATCTCACTATAGATGCTTGACTAGGTTATTACCCGTCTCTCTCATTTGTTGAGAAGACAATGGAGTTAGTTGTGTTTTGATTACCATGGTACGTGCACAAAGCTTAGATTTTCCTCTGATTTGAGGTTAGATCTAAGTTTATTTTATCGTTATGGCCCTTGCGGAAGATTCATTATTGTGATGGTACTGTGCACGATGATTCGACCTCCCCGACCATAGGGAGTTAGAATCACATCGAATATGGCCCTTTCGGATTAGTCTTGCATGGTTAGTGAGATAAAGAATGATTTTTGAGATAAAGAATGAGTTTTGAGATACAGTATGATTTTTGAGATACAGTATGATTTTTGAAATACATAATGATTTTTGAGATACAGTATGATTTTTGAAATACATAATGATTTTTGAGATACAGAATGGCTTTTGAATGGTAAGGAATTTTGATTTCAATTATGGTTTATGTATAATTGATTTCGTTAGAATTATTTAAATGGATAGTCATGATTTGATAAATTGAATTTTGTGATCAAAGTCATTTATACAAATGATTTACATTATTGGCAATGAATATTTTGAGTTGTGGAATTTGATGAGTATTCAGATTTCCAAATTATTTACTGTAAATTTTGTCAATGTATATTGTACTATGTTTTAAATTATAGTTATGCACCACTGAGTTCACCACTTAGCAATAGCTTTGTATGCTGTCGCAGGTAAGAAGAGCATAGAGCAGTAAGTAAATTTCCTTGAAGATATATTCAGATCAGCTCCAGGTATATCATAGGTATACCCATGTACATAGGTTTTGATGTATGCATGTAATAATATGTATGTAAATTATTTGAGCAGTTGTATAGAAACTCTTGTAAAATATTTTGGTATATAATTAAATGTAAATTATTGTAAATGTAAATTTGAGATTTCATTTACTTGAATAGTTTTGTATTATATTTCTTGTATCTCAGTCTTTGAAAAATCACTGCGGATTTGAGTTGAGAAAAATGTTGTGTTGAGAAATATGTTGGAGTTGAGATTTGCAAATACATATTGAAGTGCTTTTTACGTGTTTTCAAGAACTGCTTTATCCAAAATACAGAGGGCACTCTGCCAAAATTTTTACAGAAATTCCAAATAATTCAAATGTGTCAATTCTATCACTATTCAAAAAGGTTTTAACACTGTAAATAGTGCTCACCATCAGAAAAGAAGTAAGAAAAGTTTTGAAAATCCCTTGTAGTGTATTTAATGGGTTATCAGTAGACAGAGTTGGTAATTCATTAGGTATACTACGGGATCATGTTATGCCCTACAGAGGGGTAGGGTGTGACATTTTTTAGTGGTATCAGAGCAATGGTTTTAATGTGAATTTCGAACTGTGAATTTGAAATCTTTTTGTCGGTAACTACAACTGCTCAAATGTTTGATACATATAGTACATTTACATCATAAATATGAACTAATGGAGAGGAATCTCCTTGTGTTGGTTGTACAGGAATAGAAAATTCTGTGAGAAAAATGGAAGAGAAGAATGAGATAATAGAACAGTCTGTGATGGCAGAAGAACAAGCTGAGGCCCCAGCTCCACAAAGTGTCGAAGGTCTGACTGTACCAGTTTTACCGGTACAAATTACTGCACAAATGGCTCAGCAAATGGCCACTTTCTTTCTACAACTAGTTGATAATCTGTCAGCCCAAGCCCAAGTACAGACCCAACCCCCACAAGGGCAGTGTGAAATGGAAAAGAGGGAGAAACCTATGGGTCAGAGTTCGAACAGTAATTTGGGGAAGAGAAAAGAATTTGAGGAAATCCGAGCTCAGAAATATGATAGAGGCGGATCATCAGGGCAGAGACCACAAAGATCTAGTCGTCGAACAACTAGAAGTTCCTACCCTTCCCGCCAATGTGAAACTTGTAGAAGATATCATGGAGGTATTTGTCGTAAGGCCTCTGGAGCCTGCTACAATTGTGGAAAACTTGGACACTTTGCTAAAGATTGTACTAAACCACCTCGACCGCTCTCCGAGTTCACTGCATCACAATCGAGTCAAGATAGAAATAGAGTTGGTACTCCTCACCACTATAACATAGTGAATCAACCCGAATATAGTAGCGCACCAGTCGGAGAGTCCACTATGCGCCAAGTAAAAGGAGCAGAAACTTCAGATGTAGCTGCTGGTAAGTTCTTAATTTTAGTTATTATTTGATCCCAGCACTACTTAGTTGTGTGTTAGTGTCAGAACTATATGTTCTGTTGTTATTCCTTTACATGGGAATGAATTTTGATGTATTAGTGACTAGTCCTTTAGGGTAATAACTATAATAACAAGTATGATTGACATTAATTTGGAAGAATTGTTAACTAAAAGTATTTTCTAACATGCCATAAATTATAAAGCTAATTGGCAAGCCTACTTAATGTAAGGCAAGAGGACCTAAAAGTAAGTTACAGTAATAGAATTGCTCTAGATGAGGGCAAAAATGTTACTGTTAGTAATTGTCAAAGGAAATTGTAATCAGAATCGGTTTGGGATATTAGTGGATTCGAGAAGGATAAGATGTTAAAAAAACCTAGTCCATGAGGTTATAATGTAGTGACTATATAATGTTCTCAATGTTTGTATTGTAAGCTGCAGATTACAGTACCGACACGGGATTATTGTGTAAATCTACGTGCTTCCTCGTGGTACAATAAATTAAGAATATTTGTAAGTAATCTATAATCGACACAGTTGCGCCCGAATAAAGTACTATTACTGGAAATAAATGTGAAAATTTTAGTCAGAAATTTAAGACTTCAGAACTAGCCTATCAAATGACTACACTTGTAAGGTAGCTAGAGTCAGTGACTCAGTTATATTAATGTGAATTACCTGTACCACAGTAATTGCTATAAGCTTAAAGATATCAGTACGACTTATCATCCTCAAACGGATGGACAGTCGAAACAAGTAATTCAGGTAAATTCGGAAACTCATTGAGTTTCTATAAATAATGAAATGAAATGATAATAATAACCTGTAAAATGTAATAAACCCTCGAGAATATACTGAGAACTTCTGTCCTTGAATCCGAGGGGAGATGGGGCAGATACATCCCACTAACAGAATTTGTATATAATAAAAGTGTCGAGCTAGCATACAAATAGCACCCTATGAAACATAGTAAGAGAATGGATAACTATGGATTTTGTGATGAGATTTCCGAGGACACAGAATAGTCATGATGCGGTATAGGTCATAATTGACAGACTAACCAAGTCTGCTCACTTTTTGCCAGTCCGGATGGACTATAGCCTGGAAAGATTGGCCAGATTATACATATGAGATTGTAAAATTGCATGGAGTGCCAGATCAATTGTATCCGACAGGATCCTAGGTTCACTTCTAGATTAGGGTAGTCTTCAGGAGCCCTAGGAACTAGATTGAACTTCAAAGACAGATTCCACCCAGCATGCATGGCCAACCTGAAAGAGTTATTCAGATATTGGAGGATATGCTACGGGCTTGTGTGATTGAATTTGAAGGTAGTTGGGATACACACTTGCCTTTGATTGAGTTTGCTTATAACAACAGCTACCAATCAAGCATAGGGATGCCTCCATATGAAGCTTTGTATGGTAAAAAGTGCAGAACTCCCCTATGTTAGGACGAAGTAGGTGAAAGGAAGATGATTGGGCCAGAAATTGTTCAGCAGACAGAGGAAAAGATCAGAGTGATCAGAGATAGACTCAAAGCTGCATTGGACCGTCAAAAGTCCTATGTTGATATGAAAAGAAGAGATATTGAGTATGCAGTGGGTGATAAGGTATTCCTCAAAGTTTCTCCTTGGAAGAGGATTATGAGATTTGGCAGAAAGGGGAAACTGAGTCCTCGTTTCATCGGACCATATGAAGTTCTGGAAAGAGTGGGTCCTTTGGCATATCGGTTGGCATTACCTCCAGAGCTAGCAAGGATACACAGTGTCTTCCATGTGTCCATGTTAAGGAGGTACAGATCTGACCCATCTCAAGTACTATCAGTTGAAGAGATTGAAGTAAATCCAAACCTCTCATATGAGGAAGAACCCATAAAAATTCTGGCTTATGAGGTGAAGCAGCTGAGGAACAAACAGATACACCTGGTTAAAGTGCTGTGGAACCATCATTCAGGCCAGGAAGCTACTTGGGAACGTGAAGAGGTTATGAGGAGACAGCACCCACAGCTGTTCAGAGACTAATGCCAGGTAAAATTTCGAGACGAAATTTATTTTAAGGGGGAGAGAATTGTAACACCCCAAAGTTCGGTGGTGCGTTCTATTGCTCCGGTGACCAGTGTTGTCCGGACAGCTAGGATGCCTAGAACTACACTTTGACATGAGTGGTGAGACATAAAATAATGAAATACAAGAAAAGAAAATACAAGAAAAACAAAGGAAAAATAATAGCAAAGAAATGTAGCCAAGTTAAGCGAGCCGGGAATCCTAGCGATGGTGATCAGACTGGAAGTCACGGCGTGGACCGTTGACTAGCCCTCGATCATGGGAACCACGAAAACATTTTTAGGACTTAAATAGACCCTTATTGAAGAATAAATATGATTAGAAAGATCAAAGAAAAATTAAATAATTAGTACAAAGAAAAGTGAGAAATCGAAAAACAGACAAAACCCGGTATTACCGAAAAATCGGGAATGCCACCCGAACAGGGGCATTATGGTCATTTGACATCCCGAATTGTCTTTTGACATAAATGTCCATTAAAAATAAATAATATTACACTTAGAAAATAAAATGAAAAATTAATTTAGTGGTACCTAAAGTAAATAGTGAGAATTAAGGGTTTAATGTGGGATTAAGTGAAAGTTTAACATATTATATGATTAAGTGAGTGAGTGGGCCACTAAAGGAATAAACTAAGAGTTAAGTGGGACATGTGTACACCAAAAATGCAATCAGAAACTTCATCTTCTCCAAATGCTCCATCCATGCCGAATTGAAGGAAAAGGAAAACTCCATGGCCATTTTCTTCAAGCTCACTTAACACCCTCCATTTCAACTCCAATCCCTTAAGTGGCTTCATGAAAGTTTGTCTACTCATCACAAGGAAGAGTTTGATACCAAATTTGAGAAGTTTAAGCAAGGTTTAGCAAGTTACAATTAAAGGTAAGTTTACATTTTTGAGAATTCCTTTGTTAAACTTTATGTTCATGTTATGGGTGTTAGTTTTGTGAAGGAAATTTTAAAGTTTAAATAGTTATTGAGATAGCCATTTTTGGACAGCCATGGGGTCACGCATTTAATGATTTATTATGCATATAATTGATGAGAAATAATGTTGATCATGGTGATTTAATATCCTAGTGAATTATTTCACATATATATGGTGATTTATGCACTTGGATGGGAATTGGTAAATTGTAGGGCACTTTGATGTTGAAGGACAATTTTCGGCAGCTTGGGAACACTTGAGTAAATGTATGTATTCATGGAAGTGTAGGCAGAATATTGACCTAAAAGGATTGATGGATATGTATGTAGATTGATATTGTAAAGTGTATGTAAGATTTGTAATGGTTAGGTGTGTATGTAATGGTACTTAGAACTTGTAAATGTGAATTATATTTGGTGTGTTGAGGGTAATTGTAATCTGCCCAAAGTAATGTTAATGTAAAGTAGAATATGCTTTTGGTAATGTACCAAAACAGATTGGTAGAGAAGTGAACAAATTGCAAGGTAAATGTGTGTAATTGATGTGTGTTAAGCAAAGTAACCAAGGGCAGTGTACATTTTAGCCAATAAGTTTAAATGTGTAACCTCAATTGGTATGAAACCAATTGGAGGTGGAACTAGGCACAAAATGTGCCAACTTTCATTGAGAAAACATACCAAAATTCTACTTGCAATGTGACCTAAGAAAAAGACCAATTCGGATTAGGTACAATTAGGACCTGAAAAATGACCAATTGGGCAGCAGTGAGTGTTTAAGCCATAACTCACTCAAAATAGGTCCAATTGACCTGAAATTTTAACCATGAATAGTTAAGACCCATACCTACAAGTCTTATGAAGACACCAAAACCCAGAAATGACCAGAAACAAGTCAAAAAGCTTGCACAAGTTCAGGTCCAAAAACTGGCCGAACCAAAGTTGACCAAATTGACCTAAAATTTACTTAATGTGATGCCATTTGACCAGCAATAGTGTAATGACCATAACTTGGTCTACTTAACTCGGATTGACCTGAAATTTTGCCCCGCGTGCAATAAGACATAGATCTACAAGTTTGTAGTTTTGACCGAAACCCGAAAACTGAGGGAACTAGGCCGTCCGGCTAGGTCAAACTAGTATCCCGAAATCCAGCAATTTACAATTAAATGCAAGAAAACGCAATATACATAGAATTGAGTTTGGTAACACGTACCAACCCTAAAACCCTATCGAATGTGACATATTAATGACACTAAAACCTAATTTACCTAAAACGCATCGAGGGTCGGTATATTAGGTGATTGAGCAAATAATAGCCTTCAGTGAATTACTTATCGAACATTATCATTAGAGACAGTTTAATTTAGTACTGAAACACTTCAAATTGTGTTTCTCAGTTAACAAGGACTCAGCAAAAGGGACAGAAATACTGAGTCAAGACCAGGAGACAATTATCAGAGGTTTGTGCACAACTAGTTTTTAATAGATTTTACTTTGAATATTTCATATGATTAAATGACATATTTTTCTTATGTATTATGTTTAACAAGCATTGGATTTAATTCAATGATTATTGAAAATTGTTATATTATGTATGAATTCAGCTTTGTGAAATGGTATTTCCACAAGTATTAAGCATTGTTATGGATTGAACAAATTATGTTTTGGAAAATTGTGATAGAACATGTTTTGAATTGTGAAGGTAATTTTCATGGAAAAATGCAAATTTATGATTTGAATTGTGATGAGCATAAAAATTATTGGATATTAGAATTGACTTTGAATCGAATTATATTGTGATTTATGCTCACTAAATGGATTGTAATATTGTTTTATATCTCACTATAGATGCTTGACTAGGTTATTACCCGTCTCTCTCATTTGTTGAGAAGACAATGGAGTTAGTTGTGTTTTGATTACCATGGTACGTGCACAGGCTTAGATTTTCCTCTGATTTGAGGTTAGATCTAAGTTTATTTTATCGTTATGGCCCTTGCGGAAGATTCATTATTGTGATGGTACTGTGCACGATGATTCGACCTCCCCGATCATAGGGAGTTAGAATCACATCGAATATGGCCCTTTCGGATTAGTCTTGCATGGTTAGTGAGATAAAGAATGATTTTTGAGATAAAGAATGAGTTTTGAGATACAGTATGATTTTTGAGATACAGTATGATTTTTGAAATACATAATGATTTTTGAGATACAGTATGATTTTTGAAATACATAATGATTTTTGAGATACATAATGGCTTTTGAATGGTAAGGAATTTTAATTTCAATTATGGTTTATGTATAATTAATTTCGTTAGAATTATTTAAATGGATAGTCATGATTTGATAAATTGAATTTTGTGATCAAAGTCATTTATACAAATGATTTACATTATTGGCAATGAATATTTTGAGTTGTGGAATTTGATGAGTATTCAGATTTCCAAATTATTTACTGTAAATTTTGTCAATGTATATTGTACTATGTTTTAAATTATAGTTGTGCACCACTGAGTTCACCACTCAGCGATAGCTTTGTATGCTGTCACAGGTAAGAAGAGCATAGAGCAGTAAGTAAATTTCCTTGAAGATATATTCAGATCAGCTCCAGGTATATCATAGGTATACCCATGTACATAGGTTTTGATGTATGCATGTAATAATATGTATGTAAATTATTTGAGCAGTTGTATAGAAACTCTTGTAAAATATTTTGGTATGTAATTAAATGTAAATTATTGTAAATGTAAATTTGAGATTTCATTTACTTGAATAGTTTTGTATTATATTTCTTGTATCTCAGTCTTTGAAAAATCACTGCGGATTTGAGTTGAGAAAAATGTTGTGTTGAGAAATATGTTGGAGTTGAGATTTGCAAATACATATTGAAGTGCTTTTTACAGGTTTTCTGAAGAACTGTTTTATCCAAAATACAGAGGGCACTCTGCCAAAATTTTTACAGAAATTCCAAATAATTCAAATGTGTCAATTCTATCACTTCAGTTCAAAAAGGTTTTAACACCTATAAATAGTGCTCACCACTTTAAAAGAAGTAAGAAAAGTTTTGAAAATCCCTTGTAGTGTATTTAATGGGTTATCAGTAGACGGAATTGGTAATTCATTAGGTATACTACGGGATCATGTTATGCCCTACAAAGGGGTAGGGTGTGACATGTAACACTTGGCTCTCATATCATGCTCCTTCCACTTGTCTAAAGTTTCATGTTTCTCTTGAGTGGCCTCTAGAGGTAAGGGACCAGGAACCTGTGAGTCTAGAACATATCCTATATGTTCAAGGTTCAGGACAAGTTTCAAATTTCTTAGCCAATCAGATAGATTAGGTCCTGTCAACCTATTGCGATCAAGTGTGCTTGCAAGGATATTGGATAGTGGTGGTTATTCTGTGCTCATTATTATCAGAAAATTAACTACAGAAAATAACCAGATTAATTAGAAAATGTATCATGTATTTAACCAAAATGATTATGGTCTTTTAATCAAATTGGTCCTCCCACTAACTTAGCGAATCTTACACTTCCAAAGTAGAAAATGAAAATCCTAGTTGGATGGATTTCTAGTGGGTGATTGAATTCTTATAATCCTATTGATCATCCTCAGGCACATCCATTATTGGAATTATAATAAACTATAAGTGAGCAACTCCTTGCCCATCACATCTCATGTGAGGTTCAATCCTTTACCTAGCCCCTAATGCTCACAATCTTAAGCACATTCATTATTGACTTATCTTGCAGTAGTTAAGTTGATCACACTGAGCTAGTAAACATGCAAATAATTTTAATGTCCTCAGGCACATCCATTATTGGGCACCAAACCATTTACATATTTACAACATCTCATGCTTAACAATTATTCTTAAGAAAATCTCTTAAATTAATTGCATCATATGAAAGTATTTAAAATTTCTTAAAATAATTGCCTCAATGGAGGGCCCATGTTATAATTACTTTAATTATACCATTTCCAACTTAAATCATTTATTTGGAAGATTTTGTGGTCGTCTTAATTACTATTAAGGTCTCACTTTGTATATTATCCAATTAGCATGTATATATCATATACTTGCAAACATTCCCATACATCTCATGAATTCATGGATAATAAATATGGTATGATCATGGACTTTCTAAGGGATTCAATTATGAGCCACCAAGAATTGAATCAGGGCATTCCTAGTTGCATTTCATTCATTCATATTACAGGAGTTGCTGAAGGAGTACATAATCAATACTTATCTTAAATTCCTCACACTGGTCCCACCAATGATCTTGACCTCCTTAATCTTCTTGCAATCCAATTACATAGTAATCCTTGGCATACTAAGGCGAATTTATAAGAACTATGTAATGATCGGGCTCCAACCACTAGAGGAATTGTCCGTTTTGGCCATAAGCCTCACGGTTTTGTCCCATAGGTGGAATGGAGAACTTCTTAGGAGGTCACTCATCCTAGGATTTCTCTCAAGTAAGCACGCTTAACCCTGGAGTTCTTCCAACTCTCCAGGCCATTCCACCAAAAGGTGCCTCCAATGATTAGTTCCCCCATTTTATATATCATTACTTTTTGAATCAAAGACCATCTCCGTGCGTTGCTGATGTGGGATTTGCCTAAAGGACCTTTCTCCCCCCCTTTCGAGACTCAGCGTCCTCACTGAGGTTTGCCCAACCATCGCTCAAGAGGACACGCGAGCGGCTCTGGTACCACAAAACATGTAACACCCTACTCCTCCGTAAGATGTAACATGACCCCATAGTACACCTAATGAATTACCGTACTTCGCCTACTGGTAACCCATTAAATATACTACTAGGGATTTTAAATCAATTTTCGTTAAATTTAAATCATCAATTAAAATCTGGTGTTATAAAAATTTTTCAAAATTTCGGCAGAGTGTCGGCTGTATTTTGAGAAAACAGTTCTTCAAAACGTGTAAAGAAACACACTCCCAATATGTTTTCTCAAATACAACTCCAATAACTTCATTTCAACTCATAATTCAAATCTCAATAATCAAATCAATTCATTTTCAAATCAATCTCATCATAAAAGAAACATTTCATTGATTACAAGACTGAAAATTAATATTACAAAACTATTCAGGTAAATGAAATCTCAAATTTACACTTACAATAATTTACATTTAATTACATACCAAAATATTTTACAAGAGTTTTTATACAACTGCTCAAATAATTTACATACATATTATTACATGCATACATCAAAATCTGTGTACATGGGTATACCTGGAGCTGATTTGAATGTCTCTTCAAAGAAGCTTACTCAATTGCTCTATGTTCTTTTCACCTGCGATAACATACAAAGCTATCGCTGAGTGGTGAACTCAGTAGTGCACAACTATAATTTAAAACATAGTTCAATATACCTTAGCAAAATTACAGCAAATAATTTGGAAATCAGGATACTCATCAAATTCTAAAAATCAAATTATTCATTGCCAATAACATAATTATTTGTATGAAATGACTTTGATCACGAAATTCAATTTATCAAATCACAACCAAACATTTAAGGTAATTCCAACAAAATTAATTATACATAAATCATAATTGAAATCACAATTCTTTACTATTCAAAACCATTCTTTATCTCAAAAACTATTCTTTATCTCAAAAATCGTTCTTTATCTCAAAAACCATTCTTTATCTCAAAAGCCATTCTTTATCTCAAAAACCATTATTTATCTCACTAACTATGCAAGACTAATTCGAAAGGGCCATCTTCGGGGTGATTCTAACTCCCTATGGTCGGGAAGGTCGAATCGGATTCTAACTCCCTATGGTCGGGGAGGTCGAATCATCGTGCACAGTACACATCACAATAATGAATCTTCCGAAAGGGCCATAACATAAAAACTTAGATCTAACCTCTAATAAGAGGAGAATCTAAGCCTGTACACGTACCATGGTAATCAAAACACAACTAACTCCATTGTCTTCTCAACAAATGAGAGAGACGGGTAATAACCTAGTCAAGCATCTATAGTGAGATGTAAAACAATATCACAATCCTTTTAGTAAGGATAAATCACAATACAATTTGATTCAAAGTTAATTCCAATATCCAATAATTTTTATGCTCATCACAATTCAAATCATAAATTTGCATTTTTCCATGCGAATTGCCCATCACAATTCAAAACATGTTCTATCATAATTTTCCAAAACATATTTTATTCAATCCACAACAATGCTTAATACTTGTGGAAATACCATTTCACAAAGCTAAATTCATACATACTATAACAATTTCAATAATCATTGAATTAAATCCAATGCTTGTTAAACATAATACATAAGAAAAAATATGTCATTTAATCATATGAAATATTCAGAATAAAATCAGTTAAAAACTAGTTGTGCACACACTTGATTTGAGTCGCTCCTAAGCCTTAACTCAATATTCTTTATGCTTCTCAATATCCTTATCAATTGAAACACACAATTTAAAGTATTTCAATACTCAATGAATTTGTTTCTAACAATAAAATCCAATATTTAAATTTTCTTGGTACTATTCCCTTCAATTCATTTCATTAGTCAACCTATAATGTTGACCCTTGATGTACCCTAAGTGAGTCAATTCCAATGTTACCAATATGTCACATTTTAGAGCCTTTTAGTGTTGGTATATGTTACCAAATTTATTTTCAAGTGTATCACATTTTATTGCAATTTATCGGATTTCGGTGTACTATTTTGACCTAGCCGGACTACCTAGTTTCCTCGATTTTTGGGTTTTGGTCCAAATTACAAACTTGTAAGTCTATGTCTTATTGCACGCGGGGCAAAATTTTAGGTCATTCTGAGTTGTGTAGACCAAGTTATGGTCAATTTACCAATGCTGGACAGAATGCATCAAAATGGTAACTTTAAGTCATTTTTAGGTCACTTTTGGTTCGACTAGTTTTGGTACCTGAACTTGTACAAGCTATTTGGTTTGATTCTGGCCATTTCTGGGCTTTTATGTCTTCATAATAATTGTATATCTATGTCTGAACTATTCATGGTTAAAATTTCAGGTCAATTGGACCTGTTTTGAGTAAGTTATGGTCAAAACACTAACTTCTGCCCAAATGGTCAATTTTCAGCCTTTTAAGTCACTAATCCGGATTTGGTCATTTTTCAAGTTACCTTCTAGGCAGAATTTAGGTAAGCTTCCTTCATGAAAGTTGGCACATTTTGTGCCTAGTTTCACCTCCAATTGGTCTCATACCAATTAGAGTCACACACTTAAGGTTCTAAGCCAAAACACACACTGCCCTACTACACACTTCTCATTACTTACCAATTACACATTCAACACTTACCAAACTACTTCCTTCATGCCAATTCTGATTTGTACCTTACCATTAACACCTTTAACAACACATTTTTGGTCATTTTGGATAGCTTGTAACTATTCTCAATATGCACACTATAATACAGAATTTTCTAAAGTCCATTTACATCATTTAACCTCATGAACATACCCAATTTACATACCCAATTCCAAACCATTACACACATATCCATGCTACCATCAATAACAACATCTTAAACAACCATAAACAAGCTACATATACTGAATTTCCATGGCTGCCAAAATGTACATCTCCATTAAAACATCAAACTTCAAAAATTCTTCCATAAATTAACTACCCACAACCTTGGTTACACTTTTAATGAAACAAGAATTAAAAATACTCACTTACCACTTTTGAAGCTTGATCAAAATCTCGCTAAACTTCTTAAAATTGCTATCAAACTCTTCCTTGCAAGGTGAGGAGTACTAACTTTATTTCTATCTCGACTCTGACTGACTGTCTGTGAACTCTGGAGAGCAGATCGAGGTGCTCTAGTACAATCTCTAACAAAGTGTCCAAGCTTTCAATAATTGTAGCAGGCTCCAGAGGCCTTACGACAAATACCTCCATGTAGCTTACCACGAACATGGCAGAAAAGGGCAGAATAGGAACTTCTGGTTGTTTGACGACTAGATCTTAGTATTCTCTGTCCTGATGATCTGCCTCTGTCATATCACTGAGCTCGGGGCTCCTCATATTCTTTTCTCTTCCCTAAATTACTGCTCGAGCTCTGACCCATATGTTTCTCCCTCTTATCTATTTCATTTTTCCCTTGTGGGGGGTTGGGTTTGTGCTTGAGCTTGAGCTGACAGAGTATCAGCCATTTGTTGAAAGAAAGTGGCCATTTATTGGGCCATTTGTGCAGTAATTTGTACCGGTAAAACTGGTACAGTCGGGCCTTCGACACTTTGTGGGGCTAGGGCCTCAACTTGTACTTCTGCCATCACAGACTGTTCTATTGTCTCATTCTTCTCTTCCATATCTTTTCACAGGATTTTCTATTCCTGTACAACCAACACAAGGAGATTCCTCTCCATTAGTTCATATTTATGATGTAAATGTACTATATGTATCAAACATTTGAGCAGTTATAGTTACCGACAAAAAGATTTCAAATTTACAGTTCGAAATTTATTTTAAAACCAGGCTCTGATACTACTAAAACATGTCACACCTTATCCCTTGTACGGCATGACATGTTCCTGTAGCATACCTAATGAATCACCAAAATCCACCTACCGATAACCCATTAGTTATGCTACAAAGGATGTCACACCCCGGCTTAGTGGGCCCCAGCTCAAGCCCCTCTATGGGTGGCCATCTTGCCGGCGTACCCCTCTAGAGGCCGGCGATGCGACTCAAATCGGTACTGTCCGCTTTGGTGGAGTTCAATCCCTTCGCCTGTGAGCTAGGATTGAACCCATATCACTGTGACTCAATTGGTAAGAGGCGAAGCAAACCGTGAGGTGATATGGGTTCGAATCCTGCTCTGCGGCGATTGAACTCCACCAAAGCGGGCGATCTTGAGTCGCATCGCCTCTGAGACGCCGGCAAGATGGCCACCATAGAGGGCTTGAGAGCCACTGCCGGGTGTGACAATAAAAAAAGGCGCCTTTTTTATTGTCACACCCCGACTTAGTGGGCCCCAGCTCAAGCCCCTCTATGGGTGGCCATCTTGCCGGCGTACCCCTCTAGAGGCCGGCGATGCGACTCAAATCGGCACTGTCCGCTTTGCTGGAGTTCAATCCCTTCGCCCTGCAGAGCTAGGATTCGAACCCATATCACCTCACGGCTGCACTAAATGTGACACCCCTTACCCAACTACAGTGTAGCCGAGCAAGTTATGCCACTCAGTGTGCCGAGCACTCTATTTTTATCTTAATTAATTTTTTTATCATAATTTTGAATATAACTTGTGAAATATAATTCATTTTAAGCCATTTATCGAAATTATTATTTCTTTGAGGTTCTGGAAATTTTAAAGAAAATCCGGCAGAATACCGGCTAAAAATGGAGAAAACAGTTCTTCGGAACCTGTGAAAAACACTTCCTATATTCATATTCAATCATCTCAACTCCATTTGTCAAAATCTCAACATTTTTCAACCATTCATTTTCTCAATCATTCATCTCATTTGATCCATTTGCATCACATGTGATAATCATATATAAATTACAGATAAACATTCACTTTTCCATTTACAACCACACTTTTCATTATTTACATGAATATCAAAATATATTACATAAGTTCAAATACATATGAGAAAATAAAATCAATTACAAAATACTAAAATGTCATCTAGCGTCCTACCAATGCATCACGATGGTGAGGTGACACAGACACTATGCGAGCGTGAACCGCCTTACGAATCGTGGTCTCTTGGCGCTCTGTCCAATCTTCAGTACCTACGCGTTGCAAAAGCGACGCGCTAAGCATAAAGCTTAGTGGTGCAAATAATAAAATAGAAAGAAATAATATGCAATATAAAAATCATAATTTCTTAGCCATTGTGTTCATAAGAACTGAATAATTACCAACTTAGTGTTTAGTCGAGGGCTAATTACGTTTTATGATATTAACTTCTTCATGCATTTTGTTAATTATTTTCTTCATGATCTTGAGTTTCTTTGTATTCTATCGTAATCATTCCTGATATTTAATTTTCGTATTTTCTTTAACAATCAGTTCATTTACGATTATACTTTTCCATGCCCAAGTAACCTATCTTGAACGAATGGATGGATAACGGTCGTTGGCCTTTGGACACCGCGGTGCCTCGGGCGTCATACCATGGGACGCGAGCGCCAACCACGTATGCAGTCAGTATGGCTAAAAAGCCATGATATCACATAATTGGCATAAAATCCATGAATACGGGCATAAAAGCCATGAATACGGGCATAAAGCCATGAATACAGGCATAAAGCCTTTCCTTTCGCAGTACTGCTAAACAATACCCTATTGGCATGCCAAACTATCCAAACCAATCACATTAGGCCTACTAGGGCATTTTGCATTTTTAAGTTTCACAATTTTTGAATTTCAAGTTTTCATGTCACTATTCATTTCATTAGTCAACTAAAATGTTGACTTTTGCATAAACAATAGGTACATTGGTTTTAATACTCCCAACATACCACATTTTGTATTCAAAACTTGTTAGTTTTGGTCACTTTTTCAAAGTTTAGGTCATTTTGGCAAAATTGCCAATTTTTTTGGTTTTGGTGTCACTATTCACCTCATTGGTCAATAAAAATGTTGACTTTTAGAATAAAAATGTGTACATTGACTTTGGCACTCCCAACATACCACATTTGGTGTTTAAAACTTGTTGGCATTAAGTGTTAATACCATTTCCAAGCATTAAACCAAAGGAGCAGATTTTTCAGTTTTGGTGAGTCAACTTCACTGTTCCATTGGACACTGTTACTGTTGGAATTTGAAGAAATGTAAAACATGAAAGTTGTTCCTTATTTTGTCTAGTTGAATTTCCTTTTTTGAATCACTCCATTTGGAGTTTTGTAGCTCCAGATATGGCTCAAAAACCCAAGCTGTCCGGATATGCATTCTGAAGAAATTTACCATATCTACAGTGCATGAACAGTAACTTGAGTCACTTGGTTGAATGGGTTCTGGCCATAATTTGGGGTAGGTTCCTTCATGAAAGTTGTTTTTCTATGTCTTAAATTGTTTCTGTAAAAATTTCAGGTCAATTAACCAAATCTACAGTGAGTTATGGCCAAATGAACAGTTACTGTTCATTTGGTCAATTCTGCAGAGGCAGTTTCAGGGTATCCGGATTGGGGCCAAGTTTTGGTCCTCTTGCTTTGGTCTTTTGGGCATGGTTTCTTCAGCAAAAATGTGCCATTATAAGCCTAGTTTCATGTCCAATTGGCCAAACACCAATTGGACTAGCACAGCCCAAGTTATGGCAGTGCAAAAGGACTAAATTTTCAGTCCCTATGCTGCTGTCCTAGGGCAGTTTGCAACCTCACTTTGCAATCTCATTTTTCAGTCCATTTGTTGGTCAATCTACCTAAAATGGTCACTAATTGACCATTAAAATGTTCTCTAATCAATTCATAATCCAAGTCCACACTTTACTCCCAAAACCCTAGCTCAAATTCAAGATTTTGTACAAGTTACCCTAGTTGACTAACTAATTCATTTCCTTATGTTTATATACTTTATTCATGATTTCTAATTCATTCCAAGTCCATTCAAAAACACTCAATCCTATTTCTCCCTAGGGCAGCCGAAATTTATGGAGTAAATATACATAAATTTCATCCACTTAATTTACAAATTCTTGCTAAATTCAAGTTCCTATGCATGAAATTAAAGAGTTTTTGATATATAGTGCACTAACCTTGTTGTATGCCAATCCAAGCTTGAGAGAACTTCACTTTCCTTCTTCTTCTTGGCTTCCAAGAGCTTGTTTAAGGTGTGGGATTAATTTTTGATGAAGGGACTTATGGGTTTTAGGGTGAGGAAGCATGGAATTTAAAGCTTGAAAGAGCTTTCATGGAGGTGGCTATGGTGGAAACCCTCTCTGTCCTCTCTCTACATTTTTGGCTGCTGTTTTTTGGTCCATTTGGTCTTCATTTTATGTCTTTTAATGGTTTAGTCAAATGGTAGCTTAATGGTGATTGGTGGTGGCTTTTTAATGACATCACCTTATGTCATTATTAAGCCTTTTTCTTCATTTTCTTTTCTTTCCTCCACTACTCATTTTTAATTTAATTTCTAGTAATGTTTATTCATATTTTGAGTCATAATAATTATTTACTTAACTGGACAAATCGGCCAAAAATCACCTCTGAAGGCGAAATGACCAAAATGCCCTCCGTTTGGCTTAACGGGTCAAAATTGTCTGTATCGATTGAAAAATTTTTCTAGGTATTTTCTTGGCATTCTAATGCCATAGGAACCTCAATGACCCTTCTCTGGAGTCCCAAAAATTATTTTATAATTTTTCCCCCGGGTCTAGGGCTCCTCGTTGCGAGAACCGCAACTTCCCTCCGGTTACCCATCGCTTGGGCACCGGCTCGTTTTGCTTGGTTGTATTTTATTTCTAAAATTTTTACTAAATTTTTCTCATTAATATTTGAGTTAATTATGGTCTCTCACTTAAATTTAATTATTTTTCCGGACGTTCTAGCTGTCCGGACTGACACCGGTCACCGGAACAGTAGGATGTACGGAATTGCTACCGGGAGGATGTTACAAAGGATTTTAATACAAACCATAGCTTTTTATCTTATCAATTCTTTTGCAAAAAACTGCATGAGAATAGTTAAAATTCTATGTAAACATTCATTGGAAATAATGATAGACTAAATATTGCAAAAGTTACATTTTCATAAGTCTCAAAGTAAAATACAAAATAGTTATAAAATCAAAATGTGATAGCAAAGCAATGCTTTTAAATACAAACTGCTCAATGTCCGTACATCCATACATATAGGTACAAAATACATCCAAAGGAATCACAAGGGTATACCTAACGTAAATACCCATAAATAATACCAAAATGCTGCTTTCAAGTCTCTCACTCGGCAGCCTTCTCCTTTCCCTTACTTGCGACAGCATAAAGAAGCTATCGCTGAGTATATCACTCAGTGGTGCACAACTAATAACTTTAAAACTTAAGGTAAAACACAATTTTTCAAAGCATAATAAATCACATTTTTCTTAAGCATGAAAACTTCACAATAGTTCTAAGTCCATAAAAGCCATTTATTGGAATAACATTTCAAAAGAGAAATCACACTTCATAAATCACAATTCACAAAGCATTAGTGTTGCCAACATTAACACGCAGTTTAGGCCATGACACAAAATTTCACGATCAGTGCCGTGTTGTACATCACGATAAAGCAATTCTCAACCTTATTAACCATTATTAATGAGGGAAGGGCTAGCTAGCTAATGAGTACTCATGTAGTCTTATCCCACTAACCGTTATTAATGGGAGACATAATCAATATCAATTATTAACCCCAAGTAGCCGTTACTACTGGGGAGTTCCGTAAGGGACTGTTATGCTAACTGTGATTTCAAAATAGTTTCCAAAAATTTTCCACTCAACAATCACATTTATAAACCAATAAACACATTTAAATTCATCATAATATCCATATAAAGGTGGCAACACCCAAATTTCTTAAATGCAAGAGAAAAACCATATTTCAGTCAAAGTAAACTTGTTCAAAGCAAACTTATTCAATTTAACACATTCCAAGAAATTTATAAGTTTAAAAACGAAGAAAATGTTAGTTGTGCACAAACCTTCAATAATTCTCCTTCCTTGTTACCTACTTCTCATTGTCCATTCCAACTTCTTTTTCTACTGAAAATACACAAAGAAAATACCTCAATACCAATCTCAATTGTTGCCAAAAACTCATTACATGCATGTCTAATGCATCCCAAATTAGAATTGTAAATTTTTGAAAATTTTGGTTTTGGACAACTTGGTGCCCCAATCTTGAAACCCAATTTTTACCTAGTTTTGATCATAATTTAGTGAGGTGTTCTTCATGAAAATTGTTCATCTAGGTCTTAGCTTTATTTTCATTTTTGAATCGCCTAATTCAAAGCTGTGTAGCTCAAGTTATGCCCAAAACAAGATTACTGTTCACGTCATTATTCATGCTACAGATTCAGTTCTTGCAGATTTATCAATCCAAATTCGTTAAGCAATTTGATCAAGTTAAGTCCATAATTTGGTCTAATGTTCTTCATACAAAATGTTCTACTATGTCTTAGGTTTCCATCGGTTCAAGAATCACCTAAATTGGAGTTTTTTAGAGAGAGTTATGGCCATGCAAAGTTTACTATTCATATGGTCAAATTCTATAGGTTCTAGAATTTTGTCTCTAAGTTCAAGGCTCATTTCTGATAGCTTAAGGTCATTTTCGGGGTAGGGTATCTCACAAAAATTCTAGCCCTATGTCTTAAGTTTTATTTCCAATCGGTTTCACACCAATTGGAGTTGTGTAGCTCAATTTATGGGCTGTCAAACACATTGAACTTAGTGTGCAAATTCTGCCCTAAGTTAAAATTTTCATTTGTTAAATTACTTTCACTAACCAAACTCAATTCACATTTAATTTACCCAAAATGACTATAATTTAGCATTAACACATGAATGGCACTTCCTAGCATAAAACTTACAATTTTCAAGCGCCAAAGTTTGTAATTTCCCTAATCCTACCATTTCATTACCTCCATTCATCAACCCAATGTCAATTCAAACTAAATAAATCTCAAATGACCATAATTTAACACTATACACACCAATTTCACTCTCTAGCACCAAAACCCAATTTTCCCATGAACCCTAATCTCCCATAATTAAATTTATACACATTTCATACAATTTCTTTGCTCTAATCATGCAATTTCTTTGCAATTTATACTACTTTAACTAAGCTTGATTTCATCATCATTTTCATTGAAATATATCAAACCTTGGCCAAAACCTTAGTTTAGGTTCCATGCATGTTTCCTTTCATTTTCTTATGAAATTTCATCATAATCTAACTTAATTTAAGGTTTGTATAATAAAATGAGCATTAAAGAACTTACCTCTTGATGACTTCCTTCCAACTCCCCAAATCTTCAATTTTCTTCTAATATCTTATTTCCCCTTGCTTTTAATCTCTAAATCAAATATTAATTTGATGCTCTCTACCAATTAGATGCAAAACCCATAGAGGAAAAGCAAGGAATTGAGTTTTGAGAATGGGTGTCAATGGAGAAAGAAGGAAAAGAAGAAAGAAAGAAAGAGAGAAGGAAAGAGAGTGGGTGGTAACTAAATGGGAAAGAAATGGAGGGTTTTGTCTTCTTTTATACTTATTTATTCCTTTTTAATTCATTTAATGAGTTGTCCAAAGCTCATTGGTCCCTTAAACTTTAATTAGGTCAAAAAATAGAATTTAAATTCTAGATTTTTGCCTCTTTTATTTCTTTTCACTTTTACTCTAATTTTTCCCTCAATATTTCTTCATAATTCAATATTTTATTTTTATTTAATTTAATTTACATTTTGGTCAAAAGTCAACTCTTGAAGTGAATTGACCAAAATGCATTGACCAAAATGCCCCTCATTGGGTCATAATCCTTATTTTTTTTTTTTTTGATACCCATTAAATCATTAGGTCTTTGGTTCACTTGAATTTTTATTGTGTCTATCTCAATTAATTTTTTATTTATTTTTGATCCTCAAGGTGTCTTTGAATAGTACTAGTCACGGACAAAAAATGGTAATATTCATAACTCGGAAGTTCGGGGTGTTACAAACTAAATAAATGAAATTACAACCCAAAAAATATTACAACCTTTATAATACATGCCCAAAATTAAAATAAACAAATTAATTTACAATCCAAAGAAACATAAAAGAAATAAATCCAATTACATTGGTCTTTTATTGTCCATGATCATCCATCATGCATATCATAATTTAATAATTAAATAAAACATACATACTTAAATTAAACTGAATATCTCATATCCAACTTAAAAATTTAGATTTGAATATGATTCAAACAAATTTAAAAATTCAGATTTGAATCACATTCAAACAAATTTAAAAATTCAGATTTGAATTTCATTCAACCAAACTTAAAAATTCAGATTTGAATCTCATTCAACCAAATTTAAAAATTCAGATTTGAATCTCATTCAACCAAATTTAAAAAAATTCAGATTTGAATATCATTCAAACAAATTTAAAAATTCAGATTTGAATCTCAATCAAACAATTTTAAAAATTCAGATTTGAATCTCATTCAAATAAATGAATTAAAATTTAATTGTGTGATTAAAACTCCTAATTAAACACTTTAATTAGTCATAGGTCTAATTATGGGCCTTGAAACTAAGCCCACAAACAAGCCCAAACAACTATGCGCATGGTTGAATGCATCAAACCATGCGCACCATGGTATTCTTCATCAAGCCGCCACCTATGCTTTGCAACCAGCAATGAATCAATCATCTCATGATTAAATCATACAATTAAATCATATAATCAACAATCTAAATGGCAAATATAGTGACTCTGATACCAATTGAAGGAGCGAAAGCATGAAAAACATAAGTTTAGATCATTGAATTCAAAAATTTTTCATCTAGGGTCACATGCATCATGCAAGATTCATTTTTATCTATTTGATTTCAATGATAAACAGCATATTAAAACTCTTTTAATATGATTTTTGGACCTATATTTGCCATTTAAGATTTTAGAATTAACAGATTAATTCATTAGAACCCTAGATTAGATCAAGAATAAGTGCACTAACCTTTTTGATGCACTATAGTGTGTTTGGCACCTTTGGGATGCGCCTAGGACACCAAATGTTGTCTCTCTAGCTTGTCCACACCAAGATCACCAATGGCAGCCCCTTGAACAACTTCTAAAGCTTTTCTAATCAATTAGAAAATCAAGTTTTGCCTTTTGAGAGATTACAGATGTAAACAGGACACTAGAAATAATTTATAGTATTTTTAATTCAAGAGATTGTTGGCAAATCTCTTTGAATTGATGAGAGATGAAGAAGATGAGAAGAAGATCACTCCAAGGGTGGCGGCACCAAGAGAATACAGCAGCTTGTATTTTTTGTTCTTTCATCCTTACACTTATATATCTAGGTCACCACTTAAAACCCTTGCCACATGTCACCTTCTGATTGGCTTTAGGTTTAATTGACCCAATCACATTATGCCAAGTGTCAAACCTATATTTAATCTTGACTTTGATCATCTTACATGATTAAAAGACATATGACAAGCTTATGTGTAGTGCCATATGTCACCATCCCATGGTGCCACATGTCACCCTGTGAAATGACCAAAATACCCCTGTGTCTTAATTTTGAGTTCTGAATCCAAAATAATTATTTCTCTTCTTCTAATCAATTTATATCAAATATAAATTAATTAATTAATTAATTAATTAATCTCTATTAATTAATTTCTCATTAATTAAATTCATATTTAAACACTTTAAATATAAATTTAACTTATACTTTATATCCAATAACCTAGATTTGGTTTCAAGCCATGCTAGGAACTTTGCAATCTAATTGCAAACCAAACCTATTTAATTAATCAATTAAACTCTTTAATTAATTAATTAAATTATATTTAATTTGGTTATTACTTGTGTATGTGTGTGACTTACTAGGCTCATCACTAATTGGCAATGAGACATGATATCAACTCTTAATATCATCAGAACTCTTTCTTACCATAAATGAATTCTCTAAATCATTTTATGCAGCTCATAGACTATGGTTAACACCTAACATAGCATGCCATAGCCACCCAATCAGTAATACGATTTACCTTAAATGAACCTATAATCATATGTTATCATGCACTAGAATCTCTCTGTTACAAAATCCCAATTCGAGCTGGAGTCATGGTTTATGTCAAACTCCATTTGCTATGAATATTATGTTCTACTTTAATTCCAGTTCTTGATTAAAAAGATTTTCTCATCAGAAACTATTTTCTGATTACATCTATCTGTCCTAGCTACGAACTTGAAACATCAAGAATAATTAAATGAATATAGGATTTTATCCCTATTTACTTAGGGTAATAGATTCCATCTTGATCAACACCTACCTCCATATCTAACTAGTAGGAACCAACACATGCCTATATACCCATACACAGTACAAGTATGAAAGCAGTATTAAACTCAAACCACCTATATACAAGATAACTGTGCTATCTCAGGTCTAAAGATTATATGCACTGATTTGATTTATGACAATACATTGACAAGAGTAAACTCCATGTGCTTATCATAAATGTCACTGGTTCAACCTATTTATCATGTATAAGTGCCTATCATGTTTGTTATATAGCATAAGACTCACCATTCCTTCTTATTTACATCTCATATAAATAACTTGGGAACAAACATGATTATAATCTTTCTGGATAAGTCATGTCCTTATTGTGAAGTATCCTCGATTATGAACCAATTTATGATACTTGGTGCTAGAAATACTGTCACTTATATTCTTAACAACTTAAGAATAGAATTTCTAACAAAATATTAATAGACCTTTTCTATTACACATAAATATATTATGTAAACGGAAAAGTGAAAATGCCTTTTTTTAATAAAATATGTACAATATACATACTAAATGATATGCTCTAGGACATACTACTAACAGTTTCCTGATCTTTATTTACAAAAAAAAAAAAAACCCATAAAATACAAGAAAGTAAAAATACCTTACAAAATGAATTAGCCGGGGAAACCCAAGAAGAAGATAAGGAAACATCACTAATTTCAAACCCTAGATCCACTAGGAAGTCCAACCCTCCAACATTTTCACCGAAACGAAAACCTAATTTTCACTTCCCCCAATTGAATTCCAATCCCGCGACCTCTATTTTTTAGATGAATCAATCCCACTAGAGTTTTGATCTGCCAAAGAGAGTAAGAAAAAGAGATGGCAAATTTGGGTACTTGGGAGAACAGGCACAAGTAGGGTAGGGCTGATTGAGCAACACGACCAGCAGAGTGATAATAATCGAAAGTATTTATATGGAAAGGTAACTTTTCGATTATTTTTCAAGGGAAAATTCTAAAGCATTTTAACAGTATTTAAAATAATTAATTTCTTTTAAAAAAGCCTTTTTGAAAAAAAAAATTTAAATAATAATTAAATAATAGATAATCAGATTAAGTTTAAAATCGAAAGTAATCGGTTCGTAAATATAATTAGATAACACTTTAATTTTTAAAACCGAAAGTAATCGGTTTCTAAATATAAACAAATGAATTAGAAACTGATATAAATTGGTTTCTAATTTGACTTTAAAATATCCAATACATAAATATTGAAACCGAAAGCTATCGATTTCTAAATGTAGATGAAGAAATTAGAAACCGGTAGAAATCGGTTTCTATTTTAACTTTAAAATTTAGTAAATAAAATAGAAATTATATCGATTTTGAAACCGAAAGAAATCAGTTTTTAAATATAATTGCATTATAATTTAATTTTTGAAACCAAAAGTAATCGGTTTCTAAATAACTTAAGGAATTGGAAACCGATATAAATCGGTTTCTGTTTTGACTTTAAAATTTAATAAATAAAACAGGATTATATTAATTTTGAAACCGATATAAATCAGTTTCTGTTTTGACTTTAAAATTTAATAAATAAAACAGAATTATATTAATTTTGAAACCGATATAAATCGGTTTCTAAATGTACTTCAATTTTTGAAACTGAAAGGAATCAATTTCTAAATAATATGAGAAATTAGAAACCGATATAAATCGGTTCCTAATTTGACTTTAAAATTTAATCAACAAAATTGATAATAGATTTATTTTGAAACCGATGTAAATCGGTTTCTAAATATAACCAAGGAAAATAGAAACTGAGGAAAATCGATTCCTAACTTCACATTAAAACTTATTAAATAAAATATACAATAGATAAATTATAAAACCAAAAACTGTCGATTTCTAAATGTAAATTAAGAAATAAAAAACTGATAAGAATCGATTTCTAGTTTGACTTTAATATTTAGTAAATAAAATAGAAACTATATTAATTTTGAAATCGATAGAAATCGATTTCTAAATATAAACTTATTTTAAAACCGAAAGTAATCGATTTCTAAATTTAACTTTTATAAATTAGAAATTGGTAATATTCAATTTCTAATATAACTTAAATATAATGGAGCTAGTTTTGAGCCTTCAAATTAGAAACAAAAAATGATTCAATTTCAGATATCGGCTTGTAATCAGTTTCTAAATCGATGCTAAATTTGCCGCCAAATTAAGCCGCGCAATTTAGAAACCGATATGTTTTCGTTTCAAAATTCAATTTCAAATCGGTTTCTAATTGGTTTATGATATATTTAACCTGTTCTTTCCAATTTTTGTTTCAAAAGCCGTTTCAAGTTACAAAGTGACATAAATCTGTTTCTAAATTCGGTTTCTATTTCGATATTTTCTTGTAGTGACACAGAAGTGTTATTAGTATGCCCTAGAGCATATCTTGAAATTGTATCTTGTAAATATTTATTCCCTTTTAATGGCATATATCTTTTTCTTTTAACTTTAAATGATTTAAATTTAATAGAAAATATCATTTTGTAACTTGTTAGATATTTCATTCTTAAAATGTTAAGAATATGAGTGACGGAATATTCTGATACAAGTACTATAAATTATGGTTTATAGTTTTGGATACTTCAAAGGATAAGATTTATCCATATAAACTGTCATATTTGTTTGTTCCTATAGATTAGTATGAGATACTAATGATATAGAATGGTGAGTCTCATACCATATAACAAACAAAATGGGCACTTATAAGATAAGTGGGCCAAACCAATGATGTAAGATGATATGTACATGGAGTTTACTCTTGTCAATACATAATCATCTAGATCATAATAGTATATATAATCCCTTGACCTGAGATAATATAGTTATCTTGTATATAGGTGATTTGAGTTTGATATTACTTTCATACTTATACTAGGTATAAGTATATGGGCATGTGTTGGCTCCGACTAGTGATATATGGAGATAGGTGTTTAGTCATGATGAGATCTATTACCCTAAGTAAATAGAGATAAAATCTTATGTCCATTTAAATTGTTCTTGAAAAGTTAAGTTCTTGTTCAGGACAGATAGACTTAGTCAGAAAAGAGTTTCTGACTGGAAAGTCTTATTAATCAAGAATTAGAATTAAAATGAGGACATATGATTCTAAGCAATAAGAGTTTGACATAAACCATGACTCTAGCTAGAATCGGGATTTTGTAATGGAGAGATTTTAGTGCATGGTATGTATAATCAAGGTTCATGAGTTAAGGATTAATTCATAACTAATTGGGTAGTCATGGTATACTATGCTAGGTGTCAACCATGATTTCTGAGAACTAAAAGTAAAAAGAGAATTTCACTTTAAGTATGGAATAGTTCCAATGATATTAAAGAGTTAATATTATTCTTATTGCCAATTAGTAATGAGCCTAGAAAGTCACACACAAAAAGAACAACATGATCAATGCAAAATTAATTTGATTAATTAATTAAATAGTTTGGTTAATTAATCAAATTATTTTTATTTTAGTTTGTAATTAGATTGCAAAGTCTCTAACATAATTTAAAACTAAATTCATCAATGAAAGTATTCAAGTTTATATTTAAATTGTTTAAATATAAACTTGGTTAATTATTCATAAGATAAGAAATTAATTTGGATAATTTGACTTGAGTCAAAGGAGAAAGAAAGTGGTAGTTAATTAGTTTTTTTCATAATACTAATTAATTAAAATTTTAATTTTCTAATTAACTTAACTTGATAAGTGGCCTAATAAGAATTAGAAAACATATTTAATTATGAAATTAAATATGGACACTTTTTAATTTAATTATAATTAGGGAAATTAAAATATTTAAGAGTTAGAAAAGAGAAAAATAGGATTCTTCTTCTTCTTCTTGGCCAAAACTCTCTCTCTCTCTCCCAAGAAAAATTTCTCCATCATCTTCCTTGTGATCTTAATTCAAGAGGAATTTAAAGTTGTAGCTCTTGAATTAAAGGTTGAGAAATTATTTCTCTACACTTCCATAAAGTTCAACTTAGAAAACCCTAAGCTCCACCTTTGTGTAAAGCTTGGTCGAATTAAGAGGAAGCATAAAAGGGAGTTTTTGAATTGAAAAGAAGCTTTGGTCACCTTGTTTGCATGGATAAACTAGAGGATTAACACTTGGTGATCTACACTACCAGGATTAGGTGTTTGAGTTTGATTCTGTGCCTTTGGGGTAAATTCCTTAATCTCTCTCTTGTTAATTTTAGGGTTTTAGTTTCCTAATGGTAATTAGGTTTATTAGCAATTGAAATATAATTTTTCATAACCAAAATATGAGTTTTGCAATAGTATAAATGGTTAGCATATTGCATGAAACACTAGGTATGAAAAAATCATAAATTGCTAATTTTGCACTCTTAGATGTATTTTTCTATCAAGAAGGTGGAGATAGGAGGACCAATGGAGGAAATCAATAGTTCACTTATAATCATGTCTTACAATTGGCCGATGGCAAAGCCCATCATAAAAGAGCTTCATAATGAGTGATAGGGATACATAAAAGGAAATGGCGGTAGCTACAGCTGCCATATCTAGAATTTAGATGTAACAACTCCTTAATTAAAAAGAAGCAGAGGAAACTCTAGAAGCTAAAGGTGCTAAGGTCATCTACAAGGAAGAACCAAAGGAGGATGGGTTAAAGGAGACACAGCTCTAGGACCTGGAACCTACAGCAACAACAAAATTGGATGATATGCTAACTAGAGTGTAGGGTCCTCTTAAGGAGGTCAATCTTGGTTTACCAGAGAGCCATAGGTAACTTATATTAGTGCTGTATTGAGGAATGATTTCAAACAAAAAATAATGTCACTTTTACATGAATATAAGGATTACTTTACATGAAATTATATATGATGAGATACCAGGATTAAAAAGAAGCTTGGTTGAACATAGATTGCCCATTAAGCTAGAGTACATACTACATCATCAGGTGCCCTAAAGAATGTCAAGAGAGGTGGTTGTAGAGGAGAAAGAAAAGATTGAGCAATTGTTGAAAATAGGTTAACCAACCAGGTATAATCAATGGCTTTCTAATATCGTACTTATTGTTAAGAAAAAGGGGAAGTTATCTGTGTGTATTAATTTCAAGGACTTAAACGTTGCGACTCCAAAGGACATATATGTGATGCTAGCAGTGGACATGCTTGTTGATGCTACTGCTAAAAATGAATTATTGTCATTTCTTAATGGTTACTTAGGCTACAATCAGATTTTCATTGCACCAGAGGATGTGTCCAAGACCGCCTTCAGATGTCCTAGTTCTATTGGAACATTTGAATGGCTAGTCATGCCCTTCGGCTTGAAGAATGCTGGTGTTACATACCAGGGGACTGTGAATGCAATCTTCCATGACATACTGGGACATTACATGGATGTAATGACCCAATTAGGGGCCATTATCGATGATAGGGATTGAGTTCTCTTAGGGCTGCCAGAACCCGTAGCAAGCTTAAAAACCTGTTTAACATAAAACTCTTTTCATATTAACCAAAATTTAAGCAACTCATATTAATCATACTTTAACCTCACATTGAAACATAATACATATTCCTTTAAAATGGTTCAGAAATTGAATCTTTTCATATCATTTAAAATAGTTAAAGTGTGATTTATACATTCATACATAGAATACAAAGAGTATGCTTAAAATTAAGGTAACATCTATTCATACATAGCTTAATCAAAGCTTACTAAAATTCCTTACAACCATGCATAGTGTCTATCCATTAAAAATTTTACATGTCTAATCTAAAAACATCCATCATACATAAGAAATTCTATAGCTGCTCCTATTGCTAGCTATCCTAGACACCTCTATCACTGCAACTCTGCGGGGTTAAAGGAATGGGGTAAGCTTCAAAGAACTTAATGAGTAAACTAGCCAAACATATATTAATCATATTATTTATTTTATACATATGCAATTCATCAATCACATGAGTTTTTCCCATCATAACCATTTCACATAAAATGGACTTATCACTAGTGATTTTCCATATCCAATATGCCTAATTCATAAAAAGACTTCTCAAGACTTTCACTTAAATACATAAGATATCCAATGTGCCAGGTTTATACAGAGGCTCCTTAGGACTTCTGATTAAATAAATAGTGAGGCAGGGGCTTATTAGGCCTCACCTGGTCTTACCACATCATACCTTGCATGATCATAACATAGAACATATCATACCCATAACATGAGGGAAACCAATGGGTCATCCAATATCCATTGTACATCAATAATAATTATGCAAAAATATAGCATATTTGTATTCTAAATACAGAGATCCTAATAAGTAATGAAATGATGCATACAGACGATTATGATTTCAATTAAATAAGTTTTTATTCATTAAGGTTAGCATTATTCACCTCTTGTAGCCTATCAACCATCTAACACGAAAGGTAGCTGTCCTTGGATCTTAGGTTCCCAAGTTCCTTAAGTGTGATCCTATAAACATTGGACCCTAAAGAGTTATTTGAAGCTCTAAAAAACTATATACATATAACAAACAACTTATTCTAGGTCCTTTTGGGTCATAAAAATAGGTTTTGGAGCTTTAGAACAAAAAGAAAAATAAAGCTAGTAGAACTTGAAGGAACGGAAGCGTGAAAAACACAAGTTTATACCATTGAATTCAAAAATTTTCACCTAGGGTCACATGCATCATGCATGATTTATTTTTATCTATTTGATTTCAATGATAAACAACATATTAAAACTCTTTTAATATGTTTTTGGATCTGTATTTGCCATTTAAGATTTTTAAATTAATCAGATTAATTTTAGAACCCTAGATTAAATCAAGAACAAACACACTAACCTCTTGATGCACTGCAGTGTATTTGCGCCTTTGAGATGCGTCTTCAGGATACCAGATATTATCCCTCTAGCTTGTCCACACCAAGAACACCTATGGCAGCCCTTGAACAGCTTCTAAAGTTTTTTCTATTAATTAGAAAATCAAGTTTTGCCTTTTAAGAGATTAAAGATGTAAACAGGACACTAGAAAAAATTTCTAGTAGTTTTAATTCAAGAGATTGATGGCTAATCTCTTTGAATTGATGAGAGATGAAGAAGAATAAATGGAGAGCCTCAAAATGGCGTGACAAAGGAGGAGTAGCTACTGGTTGTATTTTTTCTCTTCATAACAACACTTATATAGCTAGGTTAACACATTAAACCCTTGCCACATGTCACCCTCTGATTGGTTCTAGGTTTAATTGACCCAATCACATTGTGCCAAGTATCAAACCTATATTTAATCTTAATTTTAATCATCTTACATGATTAAAAGACATTTGACAAGCTTATGTGTAATGCCATGTGTCACCATCTCATGGTGCCACATGTCACCCTGTGAAATGACCAAAATGCCCCTGTGTCTTAATTTTGAGTTCTCAACCCAAAATAATTATTTCTCTTCTTCTAATCAATTTATATCAAATATAAATTAATTAATTAATCTTTATTAATTAATTTCTCATTAATTAAATTCATATTTAAACACTTTAAATATAAATTTAACTTATACTGTACATCCAATAACCTAGATTTGATTTCAAGTCATGCTAGGGACTTTACAATCTAATTGCAAACCAAACCTATTTAATTAATCAATTAAACTCTTTAATTAATTAATTAAATCATATTTAATTAGGTGATAACTTGTGTATGTGTGTGACTTACTAGGCTCATCACTAATTGGCAATGAGACATGATATCAACTCTTAATATCATCAGAACTCTTTCTTACCATAAATGATTTCTCTAAATCATTTTATGCACCTCATAGACCATGGTTAACACCTTGCATAATATGCCATGGCCACCTAATTAGTAAAAAGGTTTACCTTAAATGAACCTATAATCATATGTTACCATGCACTGGAATCTCTCTGTTACAAAATCCCAACTCAAGCTGGAGTCATGGTTTATGTCAAACTCCATTTGCTATGAATATTATGTTCTCTTTTAATTCCAGTTCTTGATTAAAAAGATTTTCTCATTAGAAACTCTTTTCTGATTAAATCTATCTGTCCTGGCCAGGAACTTGAAACATCAAGAACAATTAAATGAACATATAATTTTATCTCTATTTACTTAGAGGAACAGATCCATCTTGATCAACACCTACCTCCATATATAACTAGTAGGAGCCAACACATGCCTATATACCCATACACAGTACAAGTATGAAAGCAATATCAAACTCAAACTACCTATATACAAGATAACTGTGCTATCTCATGTCTAAAGATTATATGCACTGATATGATTTATGACAAAACATTGACAAGAGTAAACTCCATGTGTTTGTCATAAGTGTCACTGGTTCGGCCTACTTATCATTTATAAGTGCCTATCATGTTTGTTATATGGCATGAGACTCACCATTCCATCTTATTTATATCTCATATAAATAACTTGGGAACAAACATGAATACAATCTTTCTGGATAAGTCATGTCCTTATTATGAAGTATCATCGATTGTGAACCTATTTATGATACTTTGTACTAGAAATACTGTCATTCATATTCTTAACAACTTAAGAATAGAATTTCTAACAAAATATCAATGGACCTTTTCCATTATACATAAATATCTTATGTAAACAGAAAAGTGGAAATGCCTTTTATTAATAAAAACATGTACAAGATACATACTAAATGATATACTCTAGGGTATACTACTAACAATCTCCCACTAGCACTAGAGCCATTCATTACAATATCTTAGACCCATCTTCTCAAGATGTAGGTCTAGCTGAGTCTGTGACATAGGCTTAGTGAATGGATCAGCTAGATTTTCAGCTGATGTTATTTTGTGCATGGTTGTATCGCCTTGCCCAACTATTTTTCTAATAATGTGATAGTGCATTTCTATGTGTTTGGATTTTTGGTGAGACCGGGATTTCTTATATCCAAACAGCTTCCTTTGTAGCATCTGATGCAGCAATATATTCAGCCTCGGTAGTAGAATCTGCAGTCGTGCTCTGTTTGGAACTCTTCCAACTGACTGCACCTCTATTACAAATGAACACATATCTAGAGGTAGACTTTCTATCATCGATATCTGATTGGAAATCAGAATCAGTATAACCATCCAATTGCAAGTCTCCACCTCTATAGATCAAGAATAAATCCTTAGTTCTTTTCAAGTACTTAAGGATATTCTTGACAGCTATCCAGTGTTCCAAACCTGGATTGGATTGATACCTTCTAATCAAACTAACAGCATATGCGATATCCGACCTAGTACACAACATTGCATACATTAAACTTCTAATAGCCGAAACATATGGAATCCTGGCCATCTTATCTCTTTCTTCAGGTGTCTTTGGAGACATCTCTTTAGAAAGATGGATACCATGTCTCACTGGTAACAATCCTCTCTTGGAATCAAGCATGTTAAACCTCTTTAACACCTTTTCCAAGTATAGATTTTGGGATAAACCAATTATTCTTTTCGCTCTATCTCTATAGATGCGAATCCCAAGAATATAGGTTGCCTCCCCTAAGTCTTTCATGGAGAATGTATTTGACAACCATACCTTTACAGTTGTCAACACACCTGTGTCATTACCCATCAACAGTATGTCATCCACATATAAGACAAGGAAAGTGATAGCACTGTCACTAACCTTCTTATATACACATGGCTCATCCTCATTTTTTATAAAACCAAAGGATTTTATGGCTTCATCAAAATGGATGTTCCACCTCCTCAAAGCTTGTTTCAACTCATTTTGAAGAGTCTATATCTGATATAGCTTCTTCATAGGTAAGTGAATCATCTCCATGATCTACTTCTTCATGAGTAGACAACTCTTGTTCTTCTTCATGAAGGAAACCATATCTCACTGGTGGGTGAGATACCCTGGTTGTTCTACAATGAACAGCTGTAGATGTTTTATCAATGGGTGTAGGTTGACTAGATGGATCTATATCAATCTGATCTGTTGATTGGTCAAAATTCTCCAATTCCAACTCTATTTGCCTTCCTTTGCCTCCTTCTTGAACAAACTGTTGTTCAAGAAATGCGGCATCTCTACTTATCACAACCTTTTGTGAAGTAGGCAAATAAAATAATATCCAAAATTATCTTTTAGATATCCAACAAATCGACCCTTTTGTGACCTGATTTCCAATTTATCAGTGTTGAGCTTTTTTATATAGGCTGGACAACCCCAAATCTTAACATGCTTAAGACTTGGTTTTCTTCCATGCCGTATCTCATAAGGTGTGGAAGAAACTGATTTTGATGGAATCCTATTCAAAATATACAAAGCTAATTCTAATGCAAATCCCAAAAGGAGATTGGCATATCAGTATAGCTCATCATACTACGTACCATATCCAATAGGATACGATTTCTTCTTTCAGATACACCATTCAGCTATGGCATTCCTAGAGGAGTCAGCTGGGAAACAATGCTGTGCTCTCTCAAGTATTCATCAAATTCAATACTCAAATATTCACCTCCATGATCTGATCGAAGAGCTTTAATACTCTTTCCTGCTTGATTTTTCTACTTCAGATTTAAATTCTTTGAACTTTTCAAAGGATTCATGTTTGTATTTCATCAAATACAAATACCCAAACCTTGATCTATCATCAGTAAAGGTAATAAAATAATGAAAGCCCCCTTTAGCCATTTTTTTAAATGGACCACATACATCACTATGTATTAGCTCCAAAATATTTTCAGTTCTTAGCCCTTGTCCAATAAAGGGTGATCTAGTATTTTTTCCCTGAAGGCAAGATTCAAAAGTTGGAGTTGGCTTAGAGCCCAATGAGGATAAAATCCCCATTTTCTCCAATTTTGCAATCCTATCTTCTACAACATGACATAACCTTAAGTGCCAAATATATTTTGAACTTGAGTTGGTTTTCACCATGGCATTGCATTCTTTTAGATCACTTGCATTCAATTTGTGTTTGTCATTATTATCCAAATAATAAAGACCATCATTTATATAACCCGAACCAACATATTTATTTCCAAAATAAATATTGCAAACATCATCTGTGAACTGAAATTCATAGCCATTTCTAGTCAAACTAGATATAGAAATGATGTTCTTAAAAGCATCAGGTACATATAAAATATTATCCAAACAAAAAACATGTCCAAACATGTAAAAAGATTTAGATCCTATGGCTAAAGCTTCAACAGTTGAGCCATTGCCAATCCGAACTCTAACATCTTGAGAACGCAAGCTGCTACTATTTGCTAGTTCCTGCATATCATTAGAAATGTGAGAACTGGCACCAGTATCTAAAACCCAAGCTGTAGAACAACTATTAGTATCATCAGAATCTAAAAAACAAGATATGGACATACCTTCCGAAGGTGTACCCTTCTTGTCCTTCAGAGAAGCAAGATACTCTAGGCAGTTCTTTTCCCAGTGCCCATCTTTCTGGCAGTGGAAACACTTTCCTTTGCCTCCATCAGCTTTAGTCTTCCTTTTCTGTTTAGCTATTTTCTTGGAAGGACCAGGAATCTGAGGTTTCTTTTTCTTATTGCCCTTCTTCTTATTGGACTTTCTAGCAGAAGAAGATGCAATCAAAGCAATCTCTTTTCCTTTATTGCCCAGCATATTCTTTTGGGCAATAACCAGCATGTTGAGTAAACCAGCTAAGGTGCATTCCTGCTGAGTCATATGGAAAATTCTCACAAAATTCCCAAAAGACTCAGGAAGGGACTGAAGGATCAAATCCGTCTGTAGTTGGAAATCCATGTTGAAGTCAAGATGTTCCAACTGCTCAATCAGCCGAATCATCTTGTGGACATGATCCCCAACATTCTGTCCCTTAAACATCCTCATGCGGAACAGCTGCCTAGATATCTCATACCTAGCATTCCTACTGTGCTCACCATACAACTCTTGTAGGTGAAGGAGGATCTCACTTGCACTCTGCATGTTTTCATGTTGCTTCTATAACTCATTACTCATGGAAGCAAGCATGTAACACTTAGCTCTCATATCATGCTCCTTCCACTTGTCCAAAGTTTCATGTTCCTCTTGAGTGGCCTCTGGAGGTAATGGACCAGGAACATTTGAATCTAGAACATATCCTATATGTTCAAGGTTCAGGACAAGTTTCAAATTTCTTAGCCAATCAGAGAGATTAGGTCCTGTCAACCTATTGCGATCAAGTATGCTTGCAAGGATATTGGATGGTGGTAGTTGTTCTGTACTCATTATTATCAGAAAATTAACTACAGAAAATAACCAGATTAATTAGTAAATGTATTAAGTAATTAACCAAAATGATTATAGTCTTTTAATCAAATTGGTCTTCCCACTAACTTAGCGAATCCTACACTTCCAAAGTAGAAAACGGAAATCCTAGTTGGTTGGATTCCTAGTGGGTGATTGAATTCTTATAATTCTATTGATGATCCTCAGGTACATCTGTTATTGGAATTACAATAAACTATAAGTGACCAACTCCCTGCCCATCACATCTCATGTGAGGTTCAATCCTTTACCTAACCCTTAATGCTCAAAATCTCAGGTACATCCATTATTGACTTATTTTGCATTAATTAAGTTGATCCCATTGAGCCAGTAATTATGCAAATAATTTTAATATCCTCAGGTACATCCAATATTGACCACCAAACCATTTACATATTTACAACATCTCATGCTTAACAATTATTCTTAAGAAAATCTCTTAAATTAATTACATCTTATGCAACTATTTAAAATTTCTTAAAATAATTGCCCTAATGGAGGGCCCATGTTATAATTACTTTAATTATAGCATTTCCAATTTAATCATTTGTTTGGAAGATTTTATGGTCATCCTAATTACTATTAAGGTCTCACTTTGCACATTATCCATTTAGCATGCATATATCATATAATTGCATACATTCCCATACATCTCATGCATTCATAGATAAGCTGTAAATATGGTATGATCATGGACTTTCTAAGGGATTCAATTCTGAGCCACCAAGAATTGAATTAGGGCATTCCTAGGTGCATTTCATTCATTCATTTTACAAGAGTTGCTGAAGGAGTACATAATCAACACTTGATCTTGAATTTCTCCCACTGGTCCCACCAATGCTCTTGACCTCCTTGAACTTTTTGCAATCCAATTACATAGTAATCCTTGGCACACCAAGGCGAATTTACAAGAACTTAAATAAATGAAATAACAACCCAAAAATTATTACAAACTTAATAATACATGCCCAAAATAAATTAAAATAAATTAATTAATTTACAATCCCAAAGAAACATAAAAGAAATAAATCCAATCACATTGGTCTTTTATGGTCCATGATCATTCATATGCATATCACTATTTAACAATTAAATAAAACATAAATACTTAAATTAAATTGAATATTTCATATTCAACTTAAAAATCCAGATTTGAATATGATTCAAATAAATTTAAAAATTCAGATTTGAATCTCATTCAAATAAATTTAAAAATTAAGATTTGAATCACATTCAAACAACCTTAAAAATTCATATTTGAATCACATTCAAACAATTTTTAAAAAATCAGATTTGAATCACATTCAAACAATTTTTAAAAATTCAGATCTGAATATTATTCAAACAACTTTAAAAAATCATATTTAAATATGATTCAAACAACTTTAAAAATTCAGATTTGAATCACATTCAAACAACTTTTAAAATTCATATTTGAATCACATTCAAATAATTTTTAAAATTCTGATTTGAATCAAAATTTAATTGTGTGATTAAAATTATAATTAAACAATTTAATTAGACATAGGATGAGCTTTTAGATCATACAACAATTGCAAATTAAAAAGCCAAACCTTTGCATGACCCATGAAGCCAAACCATGCGTACCATTGATGGTGTTCTTCAAGCATGCCGTCACACATCCATTGCAACCAGCAATGGATTAATCATCTCATGATCAAATCACACAATTAAATCATATAATCAACAATCTAAATGGCAAATATAGTGGCTCTGATATCAATTGAAGGAACGGAAGCGTGAAAAACACAAGTTTATACCAATGAATTCAAAAATTTTCACCTATGGTCACATGCATCATGCAAGATTTATTTTTATCTATTTGATTTCAATGATAAACAACATATTAAAACTCTTTTAATATGTTTTTGGATCTGTATTTGCCATTTAAGATTTTTAAATTAATCAGATTAATTTTAGAACCCTAGATTAAATCAAGAACAAACACATTAACCTCTTGATGCACTGTAGTGTATTTGCGCCTTTGAGATGCGTCTTCAGGACACCAGATGTTGTCCCTCTAGCTTGTCCACACCAAGAACATCTATGGCAGCCCTTGAATAGCTTCTAAAGCTTTTTCTATTAATTAGAAAATCAAGTTCTGCCTTTTAAGAGATTAAAGATGTAAACAGGACACTAGAAATAATTTCTAGTATTTTTAATTCAAGAGATTGATGGCTAATCTCTTTGAATTGATGAGAGATGAAGAAGAATAAATGGAGAGCCTCAAAATGGCATGACAAAGGAGGAGTAGCTGCTGGTTTTATTTTTTCTCTTCATAACAACACTTATATAGCTAGGTTAACACATTAAACCCTTACCACATGTCACCCTCTGATTGGTTCTAGGTTTAATTGACCCAATCACATTGTGCCAAGTGTCAAACCTATATACCTATATTTAATATTAATTTTAATCATCTTATATGATTAAAAGACATTTGGCAAGCTTATGTGTAATGCCATGTGTCACCATCTCATGGTGCCACATGTCATCCTGTGAAATGACCAAAATGCCCCTGTGTCTTAATTTTGAGTTCTCAACCCAAAATAATTATTTCTCTTCTTTTAATCAATTTATATCAAATATAAATTAATTAATTAATCTTTATTAATTAATTTCTCATTAATTAAATTCATATTTAAACACTTTAAATATAAATTTAACTTATACTGTACATCCAATAACCTAGATTTGATTTCAAGTCATGCTAAGGACTTTGCAATCTAATTGCAAACCAAACCTATTTAATTAATCAATTAAACTCTTTAATTAATTAATTAAATCATATTTAATTAGGTGATAACTTGTGTATGTGTGTGACTTACTAGGCTCATCACTAATTGGCAATGAGACATGATATCAACTCTTAATATCATCAGAACTCTTTCTTACTATAAATGATTTCTCTAAATCATTTTATGCACCTCATAGACCATGGTTAACACCTTGCATAGTATGCCATGGCCACCAAATTAGTAATAAGGTTTACCTTAAATGAACCCATAATCATATGTTACCATGCACTGGAATCTCTCTATTACAAAATCCCAAGTCAAGCTGGAGTCATGGTTTATGTCAAACTTCATTTGCTATGAATATTATGTTCTCTTTTAATTCCAGTTCTTGATTAAAAAGATTTTCTCATCAGAAACTCTTTTCTAATTAAATCTATCTGTCCTGGCCAGGAACTTGAAACATCAAGAACAATTAAATGAACATAGGATTTTATCTCTATTTACTTAGAGGAACAGATCCATCTTGATTAACACCTACCTCCATATATAGCTAGTAGGAGCCAACACATGCCCATATACCCATACACAGTACAAGTATGAAAGCAATATCAAACTCAAACTACCTATATACAAGATAGCCGTGCTATCTCAGGTCTAAAGATTATATGCACTGATATGATTTATAACAAAACATTGACAAGAGTAAACTCAATGTGCTTGTCATAAGTGTCATTGGTTCGGCCTACTTATCATTTATAAGTGCCTATCATGTTTGTTATATGGCATGAGACTCACCATTCCATCTTATTTATATCTCATATAAATAACTTGGGAACAAACATGAATACAATCTTTCTGGATAAGTCATGCCCTTACTTTGTACTAGAAATACTGTCACTCATATTCTTAACAACTTAAGAATAGAATTTCTAACAAAATATCAATGGATCTTTTCTATTACACATAAATATCTTATGTAAATGAAAAAGTGGAAATGCCTTTTATTAATAAAAACATGTACAAGATATATACTAAATGATATGCTCTAGAGCATACTACTAACATAACCAACTTCGGCTGTTGAAGTGAGAAACTTCAACTACCAAAGTAAGAAACTTTGGTTGCCGAAATCTTAAGCTTCTCTACTCTGACTATCGAAGTTAGGAACTTCAACTAGCGAAGTCCTGAACTAAAGAAACTCTAAAGAAGCTTCAGCGGCTCCGGCTGCCAAAACTGTTTTTTTTGGTAGCCAAACCTGAGAATTTTTAAAATTCTCAATTCGAATTTTGCAGAATCCCCTTTGCCCAAAACTCACACCAAAAGCATAACCCAGCTCCAAAACTTCCTATAAACTACTCAACTTATATTAAAACATGCCGCAAACTTAAAATCATCGATGGATGCTGCATGTATCCAACCAACCATCAACAACCCAAGATTTACTTAAAGCATTCAAAAACACCATAAAGGAGGAACTATTAATATCTAACTCAAACAACTTTAACATATTTCAAACCCAAATTCCATCATCATAAAACACATTCTAAACTTATCTAGAACCCTAAAAACCCACATTCATTCAAAGATCTCCTCAAAAACATCAACATGCAACATCCTCAAACAAAATCAAAATTAATTCAAAAAGCTAAAAAAATCTTTTCTTACATGCAATCCATGCTACTTAAACTCGCTTATGAAAACATTCTTAAGAATCATTTAAAAGAAATTGAAAAATTAAGAAATACCTTTCTTTTTGAAAACTATATTGGAGGAGTTGGTAGATAAAACTTGCAATTAGCTTTTGAATCTTGAGTTTCCCAATGAAATTCCAAGCATCCAAGCTTTCAAAACATCGAATAGTAAAGAAACTTCAATTCAACTTCTTTTGCATGTAACAATACAAAGCAAGAGAGAGAAAATCTAACTTTTTTAAAGAAAGGGATTAAAATGGGCTATTTATACCCTGATTGCTGAGGGGACTTTCTGTTGCTGAAAGTTTCCATTCTGTCCAAAAGGACATTTCAACAATAAAAAGGGAACTTTGACAATCAAAAGTGACTTTGGCTGCCCAAATTCACTCTGCCCAAAAACATTACTTGAACTTTTTACTTGGCCACAACAAATAAAATATATTTATTCTTGTACACATTTTTAACATATTATAGCACGGATATAGAACTTACCACTATTTCCTTTGTTTATGAAACCTAAGTGTCACAAGAAATTGCCATCAATGATGGGAATTCTAACATCAAAAAGTGGTGGTGTTACAACAGAACTGTACATCGATGACATAGTGGTAAAGTCCAATAAGGTTGATGACCACTTGGGTACTTAAGGAAAAGTTTCCAAAGGATGAAATAACACCAGCTAAAAATTAATCCCCTCAAGTGTGCATTTGCGGTTAAAGTTGATAATTTCTTGGGATTCTTGGTGCATTAGAGAGGGATTAAGGTCAATAAAAATAAAACCAAGGCAATCTAGGATGCCAAACTACCCCAGACCAAGAAAGAGTTATAGAGATTCTTGGGCAGGTAAATTATTTAAGAAGGTTTATTTTTAACCTTGCAAGAAAGGCAAAAGAGTTTTATGATCTTTTAAAAATCAGGCAAGAAAGTGATTTAAATGGGAAGAAAAACACAAGTAGGCCTTTGATGAAATCAAAGTCTACCTCACTAGGCCACTGGTGTTGGCTCCACCCAGGGGAGGTGATCTATTGAAACTCTATCTATCTACTACTTTTGACTCAATTAGTTGTCTACTAGCACAAGATAATTAGATAGGACATAAGAAAGCATTATATTATCTCAGCCAAAATCTCATGAACACAAGACCAGGTACTCTCCTATGGAGAAACTTTATTTAGCCTTGCATTTCTCTTGTATGAAATTGAGGCATTATATAATTGGATCCAAAGTGTCTGTTGTTTCTCAAACTAACTTGATAAAATATATGTTGTCTAAGCCATTAATCACTGGTTGAATTAGGAAATGGTTATTGGCATTATCAGAATTTACTTTAATTTACTTCCCTAAAAAAGTTGTGAAAGAATAAATGCTTGTAGACTTTTTAGTAGATCAACCTTGCCTAAAGGTGGTGGAACCAATTGGGCAGGACCTGAACATTTTCAATATTAAGAAGGTACCATGGACTATCTAGTTTAATGGTTTTAGTATAGAGGCATTGGCAGGTGCAGGAACTAAGATGGTAGTGTCTTTCAATATAGAATTCTAATGCACTAACAACCAAGCTAGCACTAATTATGAACTTGGAGATTCTTAGAGAGTTAGGAGTAGAGGAGGTGCACATCGTGGGTGATTCATAACTAGTTATTAAGTAGTTAACAGGGGAGTATAAGTGAGACAACTTTTCCTTGGCTATGTACTTTACAATAGCAGTACAATTCCTGCATTGCTTTAGAGAAGTATCCTTCACGCATGTGCCCAGAGAGGCTGATTGGGAAGCAAACGAGTTGGCCTAATTAGCTTCTAGCTTAATGATGTCCCAAGAGCTTACTCACATAATGATTTTGGTCAGAAAAAGGAGACACCCATCCATTGAAGAAAGAGGTATACTAGTTAACTCATTTAATACTAACCTGGTTGTTATAGATGACTGGAGGACTTTGTTGACAAAGTACCTAGAAATTCCTTTAGTCAAAGTGTCCCACCGCATCAAAATATAGGCTTTGAATTACCTATTGCTTGAAGGAAAACTATGCTGGAAAGCTTTAATGATCTACTGCTCAGGTGCCTTGGCTCTCCTGAGGCTTCAAGAGTGATGTAGCAGGTGTATAAGGGTATCTGTAGAGTGCACTAGGTGGCTTATTAGCAGACATAGCTATTATTGGCCGAAGATCCTAAAAAACTGTATATCTATGCCAAGGGATGTAGATAATGCCAAAGGTATGGTGCACTTAGGAGAAGGCCAGCAGAAGAGATGTATCCTATCTTGAAACCTTGGTTGTTCAGAGGCAAGGCAATAGACCTTATTAGGATGATCCACCCTACATCTTCAACAGCACACACTTTTATCATTATTATAATAGATTACTTTACAAGAAGGTAGAGGCAATACTTGCAAAGAAAGTAGAATAGAAGGATGTGATTTTTTTTTAATCAAAGAACATATCATCCACAAGTTCAGAATTCCTCAAACTGTCATAACTCACTAGGGACTATGTTCACTAAGCAAGACATAAGGGACTTTATAGAGGACTAGGTATAAATCTACTCACTTCATCTCCATATTATGCTCTAAATCTAGAGTTCCATTTGAAGAAGCTCTGCCTTCAGGAGCTTGCCTTCAGCATCTACCTTATTTACACTCTGAGTATAGTTAACCTACATCTCCTGAACTTAATCCAACAATGAGGCATTCTTAACCTTAACCTGGGCAATCTCAGCCTCTAGCTTGATCAGCCATTAGTTTAAGGCTACGATCTCATCCTTTTTATCCTAAGCCAAGCTCACTTGAGAGTTTTCCTAATTAACCAATAAACGAAGGCCAGCCTTTTGAAACATAAAGTCCTAAATTTCCTTAGTTAAAGGCTTAACCACTTTCTTCTTTTCCATATGCTGAGAAAACAAGTCAGACTATTGAGCTTGGAAGTTACTAAACTGACTAAAAGACATAGAGGCAACTGAGGTGGAGAGAGAAGATAAGAACATACCATGCTAATCCTCAGAAAGATCACCAATCTCTAGAAAGAAAAGAAGCCTTAATCTCTTTTAAGTTTTATTTTGGTTTTTACCCCATTCAACTCAAAAGTGATATTTATTTATCTTTTGTAGGTCAATTATAAAGATTGGGCAAATTGGAAATTATTGAAAAGAGGAAGGATGCAATTCAACTCTTTCAAGGAAGAAATTTTGCACTGTTATTGTCTTTATGAACAGTAATTTTGTTGGATTTGTACTAAATTGCTAATTTTGAAAATTTAACATATAACACTTGTTTAATTGAGTGTTTTAGGTAATTTTTGTTGAATGAATTTGAATGAGGATGAAATTTGATGTTTTAGATTGATTTGAGCTTCATTAGAGTGCAAAAATTATGTTTGTTGAATTTTACCTTTTTGGTAAATTTATAGTTTTAATTGTTTGTGATGCAGATTTTTAGGTTACTATTCATGTTACTATTTATGCTGCTTAAAACATTGTTTTCATGTTGCTTGTGCAAATTCTAAATGCTTGACATGTGTTTTAGGCGCTATTAGTGTAGTTGCTTGAGTTTTAGGTTGGATTTATGCTAGATTGAACTATTTTAAGTTGTTTGCATTTCTATACTAGGTGTAAATTATGTTAGTAGTATGCCCTAGAGCATATCATTTAGTATGTATCTTGTACATATTTTATTAATAAAAGACATTTTCACTTTTCTGTTTACATAATATATTGATGTGTAATAGTAAAGATTCATTGATATTTTGTTAGAAATTCTATTCTTAAGTTGTTAAAAATATGAGTGACAGTATTTCTAGCACAAAGTATCATAAATAGGTTCACAATCGAGGATACTTCACAATAAGAACATGACTTATCCAGAAAGATTGTAATCATATTTGTTCCCAAGTTATTTATATGAGATGTAAATAAGATGGAATTGTGAGTCTCATGCCATATAACAAACATGATAGGCAAACATGATAAGTAGGTCAAACCAGCGATATTTATGACAAGCACATGGAGTTTACTCTTGTCAATACATTGCCATAAATCATATCAGTGCATATATCTTTAGACCTGAGATAGCATAGTTATCTTGTATATAGGTGGTTTGAGTTTGATACTGCTTTCATACTTGTACTGTGTATGGGTATATGGGCATGTGTTGGCTCCTACTAATTATATATGGAGGTAGGTGTTGATCAAGATGGAATCTGTTATCCTAAGTAAATAGGGATAAAATCCTATATTCATTTAATTATTCTTGATGTTTCAAGTTCCTAGCCAGGACATATAGATTTAATCAAAAAAGAGTTTCTAATGAGAAAATCCTTTTAATCAAGAACTGAAATTAAAAGAGAACATAATATTCATAGCAAATGGGGTTTGACATAAACCATGACTCCAGCTCAAATTGGGATTTTGTAACAGAGAGATTCTAGTGTATGGTAACATATGATTATAGGTTCATTTAAGGTAAATGTTATTACTAATTGGGTGGCGATGGCATACTATGCTAGGTGTTAACCATGGTCTATGAGGTGCATAAAATGATTTAGAGAAATCATTTATGGTAAGAAAGAGTTCTGATGATATTAAGAGTTGATATCATGTCTCATTGCCAATTAGTGATGAGCCTAGTAAGTCACACACATACATAAGTAATCACCAAATTAAATATGATTTAATTAATTAATTAAAGAGTTTAATTGATTAATTAAATATATTTGGTTTGTAATTAGATTGCAAAGTCCCTAGCATGACTTGAAACTAAATTTAGGTTATTGGATATATAGTATAAGTTAAATTTATATTTAAAGTGTTTAAATATGAATTGAATCAATGAGAAATTAATTAATAGAGATTAATTAATTAATTTATACTTGATATAAATTGATTAGAAGAAGAGAAATAATTATTTTGGGTTAAGAACTCAAAATGAAGACATAGAGGTATTTTGGTCATTTCATAGGGTGACATGTGGCACCATGAGATGGTGACACATAGCACTACACATAAGCTTGCCATATGTCCTTTAATCATGTAAGATGATCAAAGTCAAGATTAAATATAGGTTTGATACTTGGCACAATGTGATTGGGTCAATTAAACCTAGAGCCAATTAGAAGGTGACATGTGGCAAGGGTTTTAAGTGGTAACCTAGCTATATAATTGTAAGGATGAAAGAACAAAAATACAAGCTGCTGTATTCTCTTGGTGTCGCCACCCTTGGAGTGTTCTTCTTCTCATCTTCTTCATCTCTCATCAATTCAAAGAGATTTGCCAACAATCTCTTGAATTAAAAATACTAGAAATTGTTTCTAGTGTCCTGTTTACATCTGTAATCTCTCAAAAGGCAAAACCTGATTTTCTAATTGATTGGAAAAGCTTTAAAAGTTGTTCAAGGGGCTGCCATTGGTGATCTTGGTGAGGACAAGCTAGAGGGACAACATCTGGTATCCTAAGCGCATTCCAAAGGTGCCAAACTCATTGCAGTGCATCAAAAAGGTTAGTGCACTTGTTCTTCATCTAATCTAGTGTTCTAATGAATTAATCTGTTAATTCTAAAATCTTAAATGGCAAATATAGATCCAAAAACATATTAAAAGAGTTTTAATATGCTGTTTATCATTGAAATCAAATAGATAAAAATGAATATTGCATGATGCATGTGACCCTAGATGAAAATTTTTTGAATTCAATGATCTAAACTTATGTTTTTCATGCTTCTGCTCCTTCAATTGGTATCAGAGCCACTATATTTGCCATTTACATTGTTGATTATATGATTTAATTGTGTGATTTGATCATGAGATGATTGTTTCATTGCTGGTTGGACCAACAAAGGTGGCGGTTTGAGGAAGAACACCATGGTGCGCATGGTTTGATCCATTTAACCATGCACATGGCTGTTTGGGTTTGTTTGTGGGCTTGGTTCCAAGGCCCATAATGAGGCCCATGACTAATTAAAGTGTTTAATTAGGAGTATTAATCACACAATTAAATTTTGATTCAAATCTGAATTTTTAAATTTGTTTGAATGTGATTCAAATATGAATTTTTAAATTTGTTTGAATGTGATTCTAATATGAATTTTTAAATTTGTTTGAATCATATTCAAATCTGGATTTTTAAGTTGAATATGAGATATTCAATTTAATTTAAGTATGCATGTTTTATTTAATTTTTAAATAGTGATATGCATGATGGATGATCATAGACTATAAAAGACCAATGAGATTGGATTTATTTCTTTTATATTTCTTTGGGTTGTAAATTAATTAATTTATTTTAATTTATTTTGGGCATGCATTATAAAGGTTATAATATTTTTAGGTTGTAATTTCATTTATTTAGTTCTTGTAAATTCGCCTTGGTATGCTAAGGATTACTATGTAATTGGATTGCAAGAAGATCAAGGAGGTCAAGAGCATTGGTGGAACCAGTGGGAGGAATTCAAGATCAAGTGTTGATTATGTACTCCTTCAGCAACTCTTGTAATATAAATGAATGAAATGCACCTAGGAATGCCCTGTTGCAATTCTTGGTGGCTCAGAATTGAATCCCTTAGAAAGCTCATGATCGCACCATATTTATTATCCATGAATGCATGAGATGTATGGGAATGTATGCAAGTATATGATATATGCATGCTAATTGGATAATATGCAAAGTGAGACCTTAATAGTAATTAGGACAACCACAAAATCTTCCAAACAAATGATTAAGTTGGAAATGGTATAATTAAAGTAATTATAACATGGGCCCTCCATTGAGGCAATTATTTTAAGAAATTTTAAATACTTGTATAAGATGCAATTAATTTAAAATATTTTCTTAAGAATAATTGTTAAACATGAGATATTGTAAATATGTAAATGGTTTGGTGGCCAATATTGGGTGTACCTGAGGACATTGAAATTATTTGTATAATTACTGGCTCAATGGGATCAACTTAACTAATGCAAGATAAGTCAATAATGGATGTACCTGAGATTTTGAGTATTAGAGGCTAGATAAAGGATTGAAACTCACATGAGATGTGATGGGCAAGGAGTTATTCACTTATAGTTTATTGTAATTCCAATAATGGATGTACCCGAGGATGATCAATAGAATTATAAGAATTCAATCACCCACTAGAAATCTATCCAACTAGGATTTCCGTTTTCTACTTTGGAAGTGTAGGATTCGTAAAGTTAGTGGGAGGACCAATTTGATTAAAAGACCATAATCATTTTGGTTAAATGCATGATACATTTACTAATTAGTCTGGTTATTTTCTGCAGTTAATTTTTTGATAACAATGAGCACAGAACAACCACCATCATCCAATATCCTTGCAAGCATACTTGATCGAAATAGGTTGACAAGACCTAATCTATCTGATTGGCTAAGAAATTTGAAACTTGTCCTGAACCTTGAACATGTAGGATATGTTCTAGATTCAAATGTTCCTGGTCCCTTACCTCCAGAGGCCACTCAAGAGGAACATGAAACTTTGGACAAGTGGAAGGAGCATGATATGAGAGCTAAGTGTTACATACTTGCTTCTATGAGTAATGAGTTACAGAAGCAGCATGAGAACATGCAGAGTGCGAGTGAGATCCTCCTTTACCTACAAGAGTTGTATGGTGAGCACAGTAGGAATGCTAGGTATGAGATATCTAGACAGCTGTTCCGCATGAGGATGTCTGAGGGACAGAATGTTGGAGATCATGTCCACAAGATGATTCTACTGATTGAGCAGTTGGAACATCTTGACTTTAACATGGATTTCCAACTGCAGACGGATTTGATCCTTCAGTCCCTTCCTGAGTCATTTGGGAATTTTGTGACAAATTTCCATATGACTAAGCAAGAATGCACCTTAGCTGGTTTACTCAACATGCTAGTTATTGCCCAAAAGAATATGCCGGGCAATAAAGGAAAAGAGGTAGCTTTGATTACATCTTCTTCTGCTAAAAAGTCTAATAAGAAGAAGGGCAATAAGAAAAAGAAACCTCAGATTCTTGGCTCTTCCAAGAAAATAGCTAAACAGAAAGGGAAGACTAAAGCTGATGGAGGCAAAGGAAAGTGTTTCCACTGCCAAAAGTATGGGCACTAGAAAAGGAACTGCCCAGAGTATCTTGCTTCTCTGAAGGACAAAAAGGATACACCTTCAGAAGGTATGTCCATATCTTGTTATTTAGATTCTAATGATACTCATAGTTCATCTACAGCTTGGGTTTTAGATATTGGTGCCAGTTCTCACATTTCTTATGATATGCAGGAACCAACAAATAGCAGCAGTTTGCATTCTCGAGATGTTAGACTCTGGATTGGTGATGGCTCAACTGTTGAAGCTTTAGCCATAGGATCTAAATCTGTTTACATGTCTGGACATGTTTTGTGTTTGGATAATATTTTATATGTACCTGATGCTTTTAAGAACATCATTTATATATCTAGTTTGACTAGAAATGGTTATGAATTTCAGCTCACAGATGATGTTTGCAATATTTATTTTGGAAATAAATATGTTGGTTCGGGTTATATGAATGATGGTCTTTATTATTTGGATAATAATGATAAACACAAAATGAATGCAAGTGATCTAAATGAATGCAATGCCATGGTGAAAATCAACTCAAGTTCAAAATATATTTGGCATTTAAGGTTTAGTCATGTTATAGAAGATAGGATTACAAAATTGGAGAAAATGAGGATTCTATCGTCATTGGGTTCTGAACCTACTCCAACCTGTGAATCCTGCCTTCAGGGCAAAATGACTAGATCACCCTTTGTTGGACAAGGGCTAAGAGCTGAAAATATTTTGGAGTTAATACATAATGATGTTTGTGGTCCATTTAAAGAAATGGCTATAGGCGGTTTTCATTATTTTATTACTTTTACTGATGATAAATCAAGGTTTGGGTATTTGTATTTGATGAAATACAAACATGAATCCTTTGAAAAGTTCAAAGAATTTAAATCTAAAGTAGAAAATCAAACAGGAAAAAGTATTAAAGCTCTTTCATCAGATCGTGGAGGTGAATACTTGAGTACTGACTTTGATGAATACTTGAGAGGGCATGGCATTGTTTCCCAGCTGACTCCTCCTGGAACACCACAGCTGAATGGTGTATCTGAAAGGAAAAATCGTACCCTACTGGATATGGTACGTAGTATGATGAGCTATACTGATATGCCAATCTCTTTTTGGGGATTTGCATTAGAATCAGCTTTGTATATTCTGAAAAGGATTCCAACAAAATCAATATCTTCCACACCTTATGAGATATGGCATGGAAGAAAACTAAGTCTTAAACATGTTAAGATTTGGGGTTGTCCAGCTTATATCAAAAGGCTGAACACTGATAAATTAAAAATCAGATCAGAAAAGGGTCGATTTGTTGGATATCCAAAAGATAGTTTTGGATATTATTTTTATTTGCCTACATCACAAAAGATTGTGATAAGTAGAGATGCCACATTTCTTGAATAACAATTTGTTCAAGAAGGAGGGAAAGGAAGGCAAATAGAATTAGAATTAGAGAATTCTGACCAACCAACAGATCGGATGGATATAGATCCATTTAGTCAACCTACACCTATTGATGAAACATCTAAAGCTGTTCCTCGTAGAACAACCAGGGTATCTCACCCACCAGTGAGACATGGTTTCCTTCATGAAGAAGAACAAGAGTTGTCTACTCATGAAGAAGTAGATCATGGAGATGATCCACTTACCTATGAAGAAGCTATATCAGATATAAACTCTTCAAAATGGATTGATTCTATGAAATCCGAGATTGATTCCATGTATAAGAATCAAGTTTGGGATCTTATTGACCCACCTGAAGGTATTGTACCTATAGAGAACAAATAGGTTTTCAAGAAGAAAATTAATTCTGATGGAAAGGTAGAGACCTATAAGGCAAGGCTAGTAGCGAAAGGGGTTCGCCAAAGGCAATGAATTGACTATGAGGAAACTTTCTCGTCTGTTGCCATGCTTAAATCAATTAGGATTCTATTAGCAATAGCTGCATACTATGATTATGAGATTTGGCAGATGGATGTCAAAATAGCTTTTCTCAATGGATACATTGAAGAAAATATTTTCATGGAACAACCTAGGGGTTTTGAATCTCAAGATAGTTCTAAGGTATGTAAGCTAAAGCGATCCATTTATGGGTTGAAACAAGCTTTGAGGAGTTGGAACATCCGTTTTGATGAAGCCATTAAGTCATTTGGTTTTATAAAAAATGAGGATGAGCCATGTGTATATAAGAATGTTAGTGATAGTGCTATCACTTTCCTTGTCTTATATGTGGATGACATTTTATTGATGGGTAATGACAAAGGTATGTTGATAACTGTAAAGGTATGGTTGTCAAATATATTCTCCATGAAAGACTTAGGGGAGGCAACCTATATTCTTGGGATTCGCATCTATAGAGATAGAGCGAAAAGAATAATTGGTTTATCGCAAAGTCTATACTTGGAAAAGGTGTTAAAGAGGTTTAACATGCTTGATTCCAAGAGAAGATTGTTACTAGTGAGACATGGTATCCACTTTTCTAAAGAGATTTCTCCAAAGACACCTGAAGAAAGAGATAAAATGGCCAGGATTCCATATGCTTCGACTATTGGAAGTTTGATGTATGCAATATTGTGTACTAGGCCAGATATTGCATATGCTGTTAGTTTGACTAGCAAATATCAATCCAATCCAGGTTTGGAACACTGAATAGCTGACAAGAATATCCTTAAGTACTTGAGAAGAACTAAAGATTTATTCTTGATATATGGAGGTGGAGACTTGCAATTGGATGGTTATACTTATTCTGATTTCCAATCAGATATCGATGATAGAAAGTCTACCTCTGGGTATGTTTTCATTTTTAATGGAGGCACAGTCAGTTAGAAGAGTTCCAAACAGAGTATGACTGCAGATTCCACTATCGAGGCTGAGTATATTACCGCATCAGATGCTGCAAAGGAAGCTGTTTGGATAAAGAAGTTCGTGATAAAACTTGCAGTAGTTCCTTCCATTGAGTCAGCGGTTCCACTTCATTGTGACAACAATGGAGCAGTCATACAGGCTAAGGAACCTCGGTCTCACCAGAAATCCAAACACATAGAAAGGCGCTACCACATTATCAGAGAAATAGTTTGACGAGGCGATGTAGCCATGCAGAGAATAGCATTGGCTGAAAATCTAGCTGATCCATTCACTAAGCCTATATGTCACAAACTCAGCTAGACCGACATCTTGAGAAGATGGGTCTAAGATATTGTAATGAATGGCTCTAGTTCTAGTGGGAGATTATTAGTAGTATGCCCTAGAGCATATAATTTAGTATGTATCTTATACATATTTTATTAATAAAAGGCATTTTCACTTTTCTATTTATGTGATATATTTATGTGTAATAGAAAAGGTCCATTGATATTTTGTTAGAAATTCTATTCTTAAGTTGTTAAGAATATGAGTGATAGTATTTCTAGCACAAAATATCATAAATAGGTTCACAATCGAGGATACTTCACAATAAGGACATGACTTATCCAGAAAGATTGTAATCATGTTTGTTCCCAAGTTATTTATATGAGATGTAAATAAGATGGAATGGTGAGTCTCATGCCATATAACAAACATGATAGGCACTTATACATAACAAATAGGTTGAACAAGTGACATTTATGACAAGCACATGGAGTTTACTCTTGTCAATGTATTATCATAAATCATATCAGTGCTTATAATCTTTAGACCTGAGATAGCACAATTATCTTGTATGTAGGTGGTTTGAGTTTGATACTGCTTTCATACTTGTACTCTGTATGGGTATATGGGCATGTGTTGGCTCCTACTAGTTATATATGGAGGTAGGTATTGATCAAGATGGAATCTGTTACCCTAAGTAAATAGGGATAAAATCTTATGTTCATTTAATTGTTCTTGATGTTTCAAGTTCCTAGCCAGGACAGATAGATTTAATCAGAAAAAAGTTTCTGATGAGAAAATCTTTTTAATCAAGAACTGAAATTAAAAGAGAACATATTTTTCATAGCAAATGGGATTTGACATAAACCATGACTCCAGCTCGAATTGGGATTTTGTAACAGAGAGATTCTAGTGCATGGTAGCATATAATTATAGGTTCATTTAAGGTAAACCTTACTACTAATTGGGTGGCCATGGCATGCTATACTAGGTATTAACCATGGTCTATGAGGTGCATAAAATGATTTAGAGAAATCATTTATGGTAAGAAAGAGTTCTGATGATATTAAGAGTTGATATCATATCTCATTGCCAATTAGTGATGAGCCTAGTAAGTCACACACATACACAAGTAATCACCAAATTAAATATGATTTAATTAATTAATTAAAGAGTTTAACTAATTAATTAAATAGGTTTGGTTTGCAATTAGATTGCAAAGTCCCTAGCATGGCTTGAAACCAAATCTAGGTTATTGGATGTATAGTATAAGTTAAATTTATATTTAAAGTGTTTAAATATGAATTTAATCAATGAAAAATTAATTAATAGAGATTAATTAATTAATTTATATTTGATATAAATTAATTAGAAGAAGAGAAATAATTATTTTGGGTTAAGAACTCAAAATGAAGACACAGGGGTATTTTGGTCATTTCACAGGGTGACATGTGGCACCATGAGATGGTGACACATGGCACTACACATAAGCTTACCATATGTCTTTTAATCATGTAAAATGATCAAAGTCAAGATTAAATATAGGTTTGATACTTGGCACAATGTGATTGGGTCAATTAAACCTAGAGCCAATAAGAAGGTGACATGTGTCAAGGGTTTTAAATGGTAACCTAGCTATACAATTGTATGGATGAAAGAACAAAAATACAAGCTGTTGTATTCTCTTGGTGCTGCCACCCTTGGAGTGTTCTTCTTCTCATCTTCTTCATCTCTCATCAATTCAAAGAGATTTGCCAACAATCTCTTGAATTAAAAATACTAGAAATTGTTTCTAGTGTCCTGTCTACATCTGTAATCTCTCAAAAGGAAAAACCTGATTTTCTAATTGATTAGAAAAGCTTTAGAAGCTGTTCAAGGCTGCCATTGGTGATCTTGGTATGGACAAGCTAGAGGGACAACATCTGGTATCCTAGGCGCATTCTAAAGGTGCCAAACTTATTGCAGTGCATCAAAAAGGTTAGTGCACTTGTTCTTCATCTAATCTAGGGTTCTAATGAACCAATCTGTTAATTCTAAAATCTTAAATAGAAAATATAGATCCAAAAACATATTAAAAGAGTTTTAGTATGCTGTTTATCACTGAAATCAAATAGATAAAAATGAATCTTGCATGATGCATGTGACCCTAGATGAAAATTTTTAAAATTCAATGATCTAAACTTATGTTTTTCATGCTTCTGCTCCTTCAAATTATGGTACGTTTATGCTCAAACTTTCATGTGTTTATGTTGTGTGTTCCTAGTTTTTGAGAGTTTTTGGGTAAAATTCTTAGTTTTCTGGTGTTAGTAGACATTTAGAGTATACTGGAGGGTAGGGTGACCTTGAAATAGCCTTTGAAGTGTTTTTAGCAAGCAAAATCTCAATTTCAACAAAACTTGCCAAAACTTGCAGATGATATTGCTTGACCCTATGTTGCTACCTAATGTCGCTTGCTTAACCAAGTGTTATTTTGTTCATGCCCTATGTCACCACCCAGTGTCACTAGTTTAGTAACCCTAAACTCGCACTCTTTTTATGTAACGGCCAGGCTTGGGATATCTGTTGGATGGGAAACCTATCCCACATCGGAATGGGAGTGGAAGGTAATGATATATAAAATGGGGGAACTAATTACTAGAGGCACCTTTTGGTGGAATGGCTTGGAGAGTTGGAAGAGCTTCGGGGTTAAATGTGTTCGCTTGAGAGAAAATCCTAGGATGTGTGACCTCCTGAAAAGTTTTCTATTCCACCTATGAGACAAAACCGTGAGGCTTATGACCAAAGCAGACAATTCCTCTAGTGGTTGGAGCCTGGCCATTACATTTCACACACTTTCCCTATGCTTACCCTAGGTCCTTACCCTATGTCATCATGCTTAACTTCATGTCATTTTATACGTACCCAGTGTCAGTACCTCATGTCACCATTAGGGTTAGGTTTTATTAAAACCCGACACACCTTCCTCTCTCTCTTTATCTTTTTGGCTTACCTAACCTTGTGCAGTCGTGCTCTTCCCCACTTTCTTCTTCAGTAGTTACCATAAGCAGTTTAAAGTAGTTTCCTTTGGCATTTTCATGGTTGGTGCAAAAAGGTGGTCTACCTATAAACTCCGTAAATCCAAAAACTACTCTAGAGTAGCCATGGTTGATGAAAACCCTCTACCCTAATCCCCAGTTAAGAACCCTCCACCATTCTCAACTCCACCATCATCTCCCTTGTCCCTTACACCACCAATCACAAGCCTTATTACAGATCAAACACCATCGCTAATACCACCAACCCTAGTTTCACCGTAAACTACCCCTATTGAAAACCCTGACTTGCAATTACCACTTGCAACTGCCCAACCAAACCTTCAACCCAAAGTAAAAATTGTTGCTAAAAAGAGTGCCAAGGCCAAGTCAACTTATAAGAGAAAACAACCACCTAATCCTACTGGGTCTAGTGCATAGCCCTAATTTTCACCTTCTAAGCCTATTAGCAAGCACACCAGATCCTCTATTTTAGGTTCTGCAACAAAATTTGCTCCTCAGTCCTCTACTGCACCTCAAACCACACAATTTTAACCTGCTAAGGGTTCAACAATCCCATCAACATCTGTAGAAGATATTAAAGAGGTAAACTCTTCTCTACCATGGGCTTTTAAGAATATAGAGATGAAAAATAAGTATGAAACCCTAGCCTCTAAGTCTGTTCTAGCTACTAAGTACATGGATGAGGAAATTTTAAAAGAAATAGGGATTTTTAACTCTGTGTTTAAATATCTTAATGTGGTTAATTGGACAAAATTTGCTAGAATTAAGGAACCTGCTTATATAGATTTAAACCTTGAATTTTTTTAGTTCCTTAAAATTAGTTTTTAGGCCAGATATAGAAGGGCATAGGGATGTAATTTAGTTTAGGTGTGCTGGAATTAATAGAGAGCTTGACATGGGTTCAATGAGTGCTATCTTTGGCTTTAAGGATGAGGGGTACAAGCAGATAGAATGGGAAGGCCCAATTTACTACCTGCTAAATTTTGGAAGGAAATAGCTCCTTATAGAGACTATTATAGGCCTAGATCTTCTAAAGACTCTAAGATTAAGGATCCTATTCTGAAATACCTACATAGGTTTATCTCTTACGCTGTTTTAGGGAGAAGGCATAGTAATAGTGTTATGGGTGCTGGAGACTTATTCTTACTTTGGTGTATGAGAGAGAGAAAGCCATTGAACACTACATATTTCTTGGCTAAACATTGGTAACAAACTATTAATAGGCACTCTACTGGTAGTATTATTTTTAGAGGCTACATTACTGCTATAGCCAAGTCCTTTGGTTTTTTTTCTAGTGTCGATAACCTTCTTCCAGTAGGTAATGAGTCTTACATTAATGGTACTATATTACTGCATATATACCTTTATGAAAAGAGGGGTGGTGTCTATGTTTTGTTGGGGTAGCCAGTGACACTAGTGGTTCTATAGTCCCTAATGCAACCCCTACTGTAGAACCTATGCGTGAACCATAAGCTACATTTTATGCAGCATAGCAGCCCACTTCTGAGATTCTCACAATGCTGAAGCCATTTGAAGCCAAGGTAAATGGCTTAGCTACCCAAGCACCAACTTCCACAGCAGCAACTGATGACATCCTAACTACATTAAAGGTTTTGGGAAACAAGGTGGATGCTTTAGGTAAGTAACAGTTTAAGCAGCAAAAGAAACAACAGTAGAAGCTCAAGTAGAAACTCAAGTCCATGCAAAAGAAGCAACAAAAGCATTAAGTAAAAATGCTGGCACTCTACAATAAGTTGGCCCAATCTTACAACGATCTTTATCACTGGGGTTAGAGTATGTTCTAGTAAATGAAGGATTTAACGTAGAATATTGAAATTGCTTTTAAGCATTCTGAGGACCCTGAATCACCTACTGATGTAGCAGCTAAACCTTAAACAGACCCAGCAGCACCATTAACAGATCCTACAACAGCAAACTAAGCAGCAGCAACTTAGACCTTATTTGACAGCAAAACTAGTACTAGTAATAATGATAGTAGCAACAATAGCATTAGATCTTTTAGTTTAGCTTTTATTTTAGGACTTATTTTAATATCTTCTCTTTGTAAATTGCTTGTTGCTGGATCCTTTTGGTGACAATTTTAGAATATATATTTTGGATACATTTATGTTTTGGGGATAGTTTGAGATATTTTAATTACCTTTTGTGTTTTTCCTCATACTTTTAGATATATTTCTACATTAGTTTGATTTATATTTTGGTTTGTTTTGTTTTTGTGAATATACATATAATTGCTTTGATTTGTTTGGTTTGGTTTAATCTATATAATTGCTTTTGCAAATAATTTTTGTTATTTATATCTCCATATATTGCTTTTTTAGTTTTCCTGCATTTTATGTTTGCACTTCATGCTCTATTCAATCTAAATTCTATTAATGTTAATGCCTTATACAGTTCCATTTGAGTGTCTACATATTAGAACTCATCATGAGGTAACAACTAAACCTTCAGATAATCATGCTTATGATATGCTATTATTACTCGTGATATTGCTTACCCCATGTCACTACGACACAGGGTTAGGAAACATCTTAAGCATTGTCAATCTATACATTTGGAATACTTTTACACACTGTTCTCTTTAAAATACATTGTTAATATATTTTTGAGCTTAATTTGATTTTTTTGTGCTTAGACTCAATTCCCAATTATATGTATTTTATGAATTAATTATTTTATTCAATTTTGCCCATCTTTGCCTTCTTTGTAGACATTTAGGACAATGTCTCATTTGAGTTTGGGGGTGAGGGCAAAAGTGTAACACCCTCACTGTAGCAATTCCATACATTCTACTATTCCAGTGACCGGTATCGGTTCGAACAGCTAGAACGTCTAGAAAAAATATTTAGACTAGAGGGAGGATTCATGAATAACTCAAATAATGGTAAGAAAAATTTTAAAAAAAATTTTAGAAATAAAATACAATCAAGTAAAATAAGCAAGTGCCCTAGCGATGGGTAATCCAGTGGAATGTTGTGGTCCTCGTAACTAGGAGGCCTAAACCCAGGAGAAAATTTACGAAATAATTTTTGGGACTCCAGAGAAGAAACATTAGGTTTTGATGGCATTAGAATGCCAAGAAAATGCTTAGAAAAATTTTTAGATCGGTACAGATGATTTTGGCTCAATAAGCCAAACGGAGGGCATTTTGGTCATTTCGTCTTCAGAGATGATTTTTAGCCAACTTTTCCAGTGAAATAAATAATTTATATGACATAAAATATGAATAAATATTGCTAAAAATTGAATTGAAATTGGGTAGAAAAGAAAAGAAAGGAAAATGAAGGAAAACATGAATTATGACATCATTATGATGTCATTAAAAAGAGCTCCTCCAATCACCTTTCAACAACCACCCTTAAATCAATTAAATAGGAAGAAAAATGAGTTAAAAATCAAACAAATTCTGCTCTTCTTCTCCAAAAGAATCGGCAGCCTCTCTCTTCTCTCTCAATCTCCATTGAAACTCATTTCACAAGCTTGATTCCCACCTTATTTCACCACAAAACCCTAACCTCTCTTCATTAAAACTTCACCCCACACCTTAAAGTACCTCTAGGCAGCCATTAGAAAGAGAAAGAGTGGAGTTTTCAAGTATTGGAGATTGGCTAAGTCAAGGTTAGTGTCAATTAATCCTTTAAACTTTGTGTATGCATCATTGGAAGTGTGAATTGATCCATTGATTGTATATGTGTGAAGAATTGAAATGGTTGGAGTTAGGGTTTGGGACACAATGTCACACCTTACCCCTCTGTAAGGCATAACATGATCCCGTAGAATGCCTAATGAACTACCAAACTTCACCTACCGATAACTCATTAAGTATCCTACAAGGGATTTTAAAACAATTTTCTTACTTTTATGAGTGGTGAGCATTTTCTAATAGGTATTAAAACATTTAATTAAAGTTGAAAACTAGTTAAAATTTTTAGCCCATTTTATTTTTCTGCAAATTTTATAGAAAGTTCGGCAGAGTGCCGTCTGTATTTTGAGAAAAAAAAATTCTTCAAATTCCTGTAAAAAACACTTCCAATTATTTATCAATTCCACAACAATCCTCCCAATCAATTTCTACATCATTTCTCAATTTCCAAAAATTCAAATCCACAATTTCCAATTCAAATATCATCCAAAATATTACTAATTACTTTCATTCAAATTAATATAAAATACTTCTATTCATATGTAATTAAATGTAAAATAATTTATATACATCATACTAAAAATTTACATTAAGAGAAATCCAAACCAAAATTTATTACAAGCTTTATACAAACTGCTCAAGACTAGTTTTACATGTCCATACCTTTACATACATTACATACATCAAAATAAATTTTTACAGTCAGGGTATAAAATATACCCAATAGACTTCAGAGTAGATAGCTCCTTTGTCCTCAGCAGCTCACTCTGCTGCTCTTCTAGTCTCTATATCTACGATAGCAATAACAGCCATCGCTGAGTACTAGGACTCAGTGGTGCACAATATGCTAAAATAAACTTTATGCGGAATTTAAATTACATTTATTCAAAATTTAAATTGAACATGAGTAATACATTCAAAACATGACTTATAAAATTTTAATCCAAACAATTTCATTTAAAAAGTCTCAAAACACATTTCATAAAAACACACAGTTATATCATGCCATTCGAAACAAATATAATCTCAATAGCCAGAGGCTAAGGAGAAGTCACATCACAAGGCTAGCTAGCTTAAATATATGGGAACCCATTCTTTTTCTTCTTCTACTGGCACACACCTCAACACTTCAGCCAGAGAAGGAATCAAAATTCGAAACTGATTTCCCCCACTAGTCATGCTAATGAGGTGTTCAAATATATGGTCATGACACTGTGGTTTCAAAACTTATCTTAACAATTTATTAAACATTTATTGCGATTTCAAACATACAAAATTAAACTTTCAACATTTTAAAGCAAAAGCATAATACACATTTCATGCACTTTGTAAATGAATTTTTAAGCATGTTGATGTTGTGCACAAACCTTAAGCGAGTCGCCTCTTGGCCTTGACTCGATCCCTCGGGTTCTTTCACGGTGTTCTTTTCAACTGAAACACACAGTTTCACAGTGTTTCGGTATTATAACTTATCATAAATCCAAAATAAATTCAAATTCACTTATACCTAGCCTTAATATGCTAAAATTGACGTTCTTTAAATTTTGTATTTTAGGGTTACTATTCATGACACTATTCAAGTCAATTTGTTGACTTTCTAAGGCCTAATAGGTATGGGAATTCCGACTTCACCTACATACCACATTTTGGTTACTAAATTTGTTGGTTTTGGTTGTTTAGTCAAATTCTAAGTCTTTTAGGCAATTTTGCAAATTTTCAGCTTTGGGTGTCTTATGTTGCACTGTTCCATTGGTCATTTTACTGTTAGAATTTGGTAAACTTTTCTTCATAAAAAATGTTCCCTATTGTCTTAAATTTATTCTTCTTTTTGAATCACTCCATTTGGAGTTTTGTAGCTTAAGTTATAGCCATTTGAATCATGGCTGCCGGATTGGACTTAACCCAGATTTCTGGGCACCAAACTAGTTCTGGTAGTTTTAGGTCACCAATTTTGGGTGGCCAAATGACTTGGTTAATGGCATAATTTGAGTTTGTGTTCTTCATGAAAGTTTTAGTCTATATCTCAGATGTCCACTGATAAAATTTCAGCTCATTTAGACCTACCTAGCCCAAGTTATGGCCAAATGAATAAATACTGTTCATTTGGTCATTTTTGTACAGGTTAGATTGCCTAATCCAAATTTGGTCAATTTGTTCACTAGGTTTTGGTCACTTTTTGGGCATGATTCCTAAATGAAAAATGTGTCATTTTGTGTCTATTTTCATTCCCAATTGGCCTCACACCAATTGGACTTGTAAATTTTTAGTTTTGGTCCCTCAAAGGGACCTTGGTCCTGCTACCTGCAGCATGGCCATTTTCAATCCGAATTTAAACTCACTTCTAACACTTCCAACACATCTCAATTGGTAAAAAAATGACCATTTTTCACCTCAAACTAGGTCAAATACATCATTTAACAATTTCTCACATTTATGTCTTCCAAACCCTAGGTACCAAAACCCTAATTCATGCAATTGATTAATTCATACCCAATTTACTACACTAATCACATATTCAACCTTAATCAATGTCAAATTCATGTCTAAATTAAATTGAACATATCAAAACTTCAAGGTACCATGGCTAGCCGAAATTTAAATTTGGTCCCTCAACTATGTTTTCTTTTGATTTCTTTCCATTTTCTCATAATTTCCAAACTATTTCATTACATACACATGAATCAAACCTAGGAAGTGAAGAGTTAGAGCACTAACCTTTACTTTGAATTTCTACTTCTCAATTCCTTCACTTTCTTCCTTCCTATTCTTCTTCAATCTTCTTTTCTAGGGTAACTTAGAAGCTTTTTAGGATTTGGGGTTGAAATTTGTGGGGAAGAACTAAGTTTTTCAAGCTTTAAAAGCTTGTTAATGGAGGAAAGTGAGGGTGAGGGACAGAGAGGTGAGTGACGGCTTGAAGAAGATAAGTTTTCTTTTTTTTTTTTCTTTTCTTTATATTTTTAGTCTTATGGAAGACCATAAAATCAAATTAATTAAATTTATTAATTATATATTTATTGCATCATGCATGAGGTCATGCATGATGTCATCACTTTTTACTTTTCCATTTTCCTCTCTTTTTTTTAATTTATTTTTCCATTAGTTCTTTAATTTAATTTTCGATTCCAAAATTTTTTTTTCTCTGATTTTATTTGATAGTTAGGTCAAGAGTTAGCTCTTGGGGTCAATTGACCAAATTGCCCCTCGCCGGTTTAACCCAGTTTACAAATAATTCAATATTTGTTTTGGCTCCCTGACCTAATTATTTGACTGGTTTAACAATTCTTTTTCATGATTTTCTCTTTTCCACTATGTTCGTAATAGTCCTAAGGACCGTAGCGTCACATTTTATGATTCGAAATTGGAGTTTAATTCGACTTCGCAATCCTTCCCGAGAAGGTCACCCATCGCTGTGACTCTCAGCTCATTTAACTTCTTATATTCTATTTTTCTTATTTATACTTAACTAATTGGCAATTACTAATTATTTGTGTTTATGGCTTATCTAGTTGTCTTAAGTATGGTTCTAATCCCCTCAGTTGTTTGGACCGACACCGGTCACCGGAATAGTGAAATATACTAGGCTATACAAATAGAGGTGTTACACACAAATTTGAGGTTTGCTCATGTATTGGTGAAAGGAAGATCTAATGGTCAATTAGTGACCATTTGGCTATGTGTAATTAGGAAGTGAAGTGATTTGTGCCATAAGAATTGAAGTTAGGTATGCTGCCTAGTGTGACCTGCAGGACTGGGTGTGAGTCCAGCAGATTTGGGCAGCTATAATTGGAGTTGTGTAGGTTCAATTAGTACAAGGCCAATTAGACATGAAATTAGGTACATAATGGCACAACTTTGATGAAGGAACCCTGCCTAGAAAACCACAATAGATTGACCTAAAAATTTACCAAATTCAGGTAACACACATTCTGCCTGGGCAAAATGACCAAATGAATAGTATTCATTCATTTGGTCATAACTCAGTGTAAAAAAGTCCAATTGACCTGAAATTTATATCAATGAAAAGTTTAAACAATTTAGAACAACTTTTATGTAAAACACAAACTCAAATTCTAGACTTAACCAAATGAAATTGCTAACCAAAGTTGACCTACCAAATCTGGTAGAACCAAAATTGCCCAGAAATTCTGGGTACAGGTCAATCCAGCCAGTTATGGTAAAATGGCCATAACTTGAACTACAAAACTCCAAATGGAGTGATTCAAAAAGGGAATTAAAGAAGACACATAAAGAAACAACTTTGATGAAGACAAGTTAGCTAAATTATCACTGTAGCTTAGACTAATGGAACAGTAAACTTAAGGCATAAAATCTGAAAATTTCAAATAACAACCAATAAGCTTTGAAATGGTATTGGGATCTAATGCCAACAATTTTAGGATATAAAATGTGGTATATTGGTGATATTAAAACTAATATACCTATTATCTATGAAAAAATCAACATTTTAGTAGACTAATGAGATGAATAGTAACTATTGAACTTCAATTGCAAAGAATTTCATATTTAAAATTGTAATATGCCCTAATAGGCCTAGTGCGATTGGTTTGGATAGGTTGGCATACCAATAGGGTTCTGATAGTAGTACTGCATATGGCTTCATGCCATTTTGTGATATGATAGCCTATGGCTATACTGATTATGATGTTATACTTGGCTTTATGCCTTATTGCTTTTATGGCTTATTAGCCATTCTGTCTGACACCGGGAGATACATTGTGACTGATGGTGTGACGGCCCGAGGTACCCGATACCCAGTGCTAGTTTACTCATTTATCCAGTCTGGTTAATTTGTATAGGTTACTTGGGCATGTAAAAGTATAAAGGTAATTGAATTGATTATTAAAGGAAGTAAGGAAATTAAATATCAAGATAAATAACAAGAATGATTTCAATAAAAAGAAGCTGAAAATGATCATGAGAACGATTAATAAAATGCTAGAAAGAGTTAATATCATAAGATGTAATTAGCCTTCGACTAAACAATAAGTTAGTAATTATTTATTTCTTATAAGCACAATAACTAGGAAATTTTTACTTTTATTTGCATATTATATTTTCTTATATTATTAGTACCACTAAGCTTTATGCTTAGCGTGTCGCTTTTGTAATGCGTAGGTACTGAAGATTTAGCCAGATAACCCAGTAGACCATAGACTGGGAGATTAGAAGTTTTGATCTGCGTTTGGGTCCCGAGTGTCACCTCTTCAGCAGTGCATTTTTTGGTAGTGTCCATTAGATTGTATTTTATTTTTTATCATTGTAATTAAATTTTGGATATGCAATGTAAATTATGTATTTTTATACATTAAATGTATAGATGATGTAAATTAATACAGTTTCAAATTTCATATTTGAATTGTGTATGTATGAAATTGATTCGAATTTCTTATGTATTTATATGAGTTAAACTTATTGATGTTCTGAATGAGAAAACGAATTTGAGAATATATACATAAAGATAATTGTAATTGTTTCACACAGGTGGAAAATCGTCAAATTATTAAGAAATGAGGGGAAACTCCGTCAGTTTCTTCGATAAAATAATTAGATCTGAATTTAAATAAAATTTTATGTGATAACCAAGAATATAATGGGATAAGTTAAGACGCTCCAACGCACTATGTGGCATGCCTTGCTCGACTACACTATAAACGGGTGAGGGGTGTCACAAAAAATTTTTCAAAATTTTTCAAATTTTTAAACATTTTCATTCATTTATTGCATTTCATTCATTCACACACAGTTAGTCTATATACTTGCACTTATACCACACATACTATTCACTTGTATATGGTTTTCATATAGATTGCACTTAGTTTTTATTTAATTTATGCATTCATTTTAGGAATATACATATGATGAAAATAAATTTTTACCTTATCTTTAAAGGAGTGAGAATTGCTTTGAAGAGCAATTGAGTTTACTTTTAGAAGGGTTTGATGGATTGAACCTTCTGGATAGGTACAAGGTTATTAGATTCTTACTTTAGTTTATATCTTTATAGCCAAGGGCCACCGAATTAATTTTATTAAGTTGAAGTGCTTAGAGAAAGCTCTAGGGTAAGAAGTTGCTAATTGATGTCTCACCAATCCTAGAACAATCCTTCTAGACCTTTCGAGGAGAAATCCTAGCTTGCACTTGAGAAAGAAATTATCTAAGCATTTTTTGGATTTTAAACCTATATTTTAGCCTTAAACAACTTCACTTAAAAATATCCCTTTGGAACCAATTTTAGCTTATATTTATTTCCTTTTATTTCTTTGCACCTACATTACTATCTAGCCACAAATCTAAACACTTACTTACCCTTCATGAGAATAATGTTTTAAGTGATAGATACATTATAAAAAAATAATAAAATAAAAAAAGAAAGAAACAAAAAGAGCAAAAAAAAAAAAAGAAAAAGAAAGAAAGAAATATAATAATTGGATGGGAGAAGTAACTAAATTAAAGAGGCTAGCAAATTCAATCATGGTATGTAAAGTAATTCACCACCCAAGTACACAAAAAAATGAGTTTGGGGGTGAATTAAAAGGAACAATTATAATTCAAAATCAATGTTATTTATGTAGCCCTTCTTAGATCTTCAATGTTATATCCTAGCATTAGTGAATAGTTGTAAAGTTCTTCATCCCATTTAATTAAAAAAAAAAAGAAAAGAAAAAAAAGAGAAAAAAAATTATGTATCCTGATCTTTTAATAATTTGATTGTTTTCATATTTTGTTACCTTTATGCTTTTCTTGTTGGCTACATTATAATACACTTGTATTATATAGATGTTTTTAAGTACATTTGTATATTATTTCACAGCATTTAGATAAGTAATCTCATGCATAATCATTAATTTCATCAACTTTTGTAAATTTCATTGTCAAACTCTAAATTCCATGTTTTTTGCATCATTTTAGGTGTTTAGATAAAGCTCCAAGGTATAGGAGTGCAGAAGGGAACTTAGAAAGACCAAAGGAAAGAGAAGTGCCGTTGATACATTTTACACGGGTCGTGTAATCAAAGCCACAGACCCGTGTAACCTATTGCCAAGGGAAAACTAAAAGAGCCAAGGAAGAAACGCAGTACACGAGACGTTTACACAGAACCGTGTAAACCATGGAGACCCGTGTAAGTCTCTGCCTGGCCAGGATTAAGGAACTCTCTGTAGAACCAAAGAACATGGGTCATGTACTTGGCCCTGTGTAATCTTTTGTGCCAATACGAGATGCAGTCTTCAAAGTTCCAATAAGTTACACGGCCCTGGGCCGTGTAGTGACACACGGGTCATGTATCAGCCGACAGCCAGTTTCCTAATTTGGCTCCAGCTCCTCCAGTTTTTGAAAGAAAGAAAAGACTTCTAATGCCTCTGAGATTCTGAAAACCTAACCCTAGGCACTGAATATAAATAAAAGCAACAGAGAGCAGAAAAGGGGGATCCAGAGCCAGACAATAACACTTTCGTCATTTTCTCATAGCCACCTAGAAGAGCAGTGTATCAGTATCAAAGAGGAGCCTTCAGCTAAAGTTCCACAAGATCAAAGTTGCAGATTCTCTTCAGTTCTTTTGTTCTATTTCTTTAAGCAGACTTTTATTGTTCTTTTATTTTATTTTTTTATTATGTTTGTATTAGTAGTATGCCCTAGAGCATATCATTTGGTATGCATCTTATACATATCTTATTAATAAAAGGCAATTTCACTTTTCCTTTTACATAATATATATATATATATGTGTAATAGAAAAGGTCCATTAATGTTTTGTTAGAAATTATATTTTTAAGTTGTTAAGAATATGAGTAATAGTATTTCTAGCACAAAGTATCATAAATTGGTTCACGATCGAGGATACTTCACAAAGGACATGACTTATCCAGAAAGATTATAATAATGTTTGTTCCCAAGGTATTTATATGAGATATAAATAAGATGGAGTGGTGAGTGTCATGCCACATAACAAATATGATAGGCACTTATACATGATAAGTAGGCCAAACCAATAACGCTTATGACAAGCACATGGAGTTTACTCTTGTTAATGCATTATCATATATCATATCAGTGCATATAATCTTTAGACCTGAGACAACACAGTTATCTTGTATATAAGTGGTTTGAGTTTGATACTGCTTTCATTCTTGTACTGTGTATGGGTACATGGGCATGTGTTGGCTCCTACTAGTTATATATGGAGAAATGTGTTGATCAAGATGGAATCCATTACCCTAAGAAAATAGGGATAAAATCCTATGTTCATTTAATTATTCTTGATGTTTCAAGTTTTTGACCAAGACAGACAGATTTAGTCAGAAAAGAGTTTCTGACAAGAAAATCTAATTAATTAATAACTGGAATTAAAAGAGAACATAATGTTCATAGCAAATGGGGTTTGACATTAACCATGACTCTAGCTCAAATTGGGATTTTATAACGGAGAGATTCTAGTGCATGGTAACATATGATTAAAAGTTCATTTAAGGTATTTCTTATTATTGATTGGGTGGCCATGGCATACTATGCTAGGTGTCAATCATAGTCTATGAGATGCCTGAAATGATTTAGAGAAATCATTTACGGTAAGAAAGAGTTCTAATAATATTAAGAGTTAATATCATTTCTCATTGCCAATAAGTAATGAGCCTAGTAAGTCACACATCTACACAAGCTAATCACCATTTAAAATGCAATTTAATTGATTAATTAAAGAGTTTAATTAATTAATTAAAGATGTTTGATTTGCAATGAGATTGCAAAGCCCCTAGCATGACTTGAAACCAAATCTAGGTTATTGGATGTACAGTATAAATTAAATTTATATTTAATTTGATTAAATATGAATTTAATTATGAGAAATTAATTAATGGAGATTAATTAATTAATTAATTTTTATTCGATATAAATTGATTTAAAGAGGAGAAATTATAATTTTGGATTGAGAACACAAATTAAAAGGTAAGGGCAAATTGGTCTTTTTACATGGTGACACATGGCACCATATGATCTTACCACTTATCTTCCTATGATGGAAGACCACATATCATGATTTAAATGGGGCTTGACACTTGGCTTCATAGGATTAAATCTGTCACACCCTACCCCTCTGTAAGGCATAACATGATCCCGTAGTATACCTAATGAATTAACAACTCCGTCTACTGATAACCCATTAAATACACTACAAGGGATTTTAAAAAAAAAATTTTCTTACTTCTTTTACAGTGGTGAGCACTATTTACAGGTGTTAAAAACCTTTTTGAGCTGAAGTAATAGAACTAACACATTTGGACCATTAGAAATTTTCTATAAAAATTTTGGCAGAGTGCCATCGGTATTTTGGATAAAACAGTTCTTCAGAAAACCTATAAAAAGCACTTCAATATATTTCCAAATCTCCACTCCAATATATTTCTCAATACAACATATTTCTCAACTCAAATCCACTATAATTTTTCAAAGACTGAGATAAAAGAAATATAATACAATTTTTACAAGTCAAAATAACTCATAATTTACTTTACAACTTCAATGTATAATTTTAATTTACAACTGCTCAAAACCAAAAACAATATATACATACAGTGGTCATACATTACAGTACAAAATGCAAAATGTGGTATACTCGTTATACCCGAAAAATCTCTCGCTGGGTGTACTAGCAGCCTAGTCTGCTGCCCTGTCTGTCTGTCTACCTGCGACAGCAATAAAAAACTATCGCTGAGACAATGTCTCAGTGGTGCACAACATTAACTAAATACAACTTTAAATCACAATTCATAAGTTAAATAAAAGATGGATACTTAAAACCATAGATAATTTCAAGATAATAAATGTCAACAAGAATTTAAACTCCATTTCTCAATATCGCAATAATAATTTCAATAAATCAAATCATGATTAAATTCAAAAGACAGTGAGTGTCAATAAGAATTTAACTCCATTTCACAATCTCATAATACATATCAATAAATCACACACACAGCTTAATCATGTTCCAAAGTTCAATTCGTCCCAAAAGTCGATGACTAATGAGGAATAACATAGCTAGCTAGCAAAAATATGAGTACTCATTCTATTCGTTCTCAACAGGCACACACCTCAACACTTCAGCCAGAGAGGGAATTCAATTCGTCCCACTAGACAAGCTAGCGAGGAATACAATCAATATACATGATAGCTGTGGTTTCAAACCATTTCCAATGCTTTTCAATCAATAAGTATCCATCAATATCATTCAAACAATTTCTCACATTTTCAAACCACTTACAGTGCTTTTCAAGCGATAAATATCCATTCAAACACATTTCCATAATTTAAAACAATAATGTACAAATAGTCATAATTCATTTCAATTGAAAAATTCAAAAGATATAGTTGTTGTGCACAAACCTCTGATAATTGTCTCCTGGTCTGGACTCAGTATTTCCTTCCCTTTCCCTGAGTCTTTACTAACTGAGAAACACAATTTGAAGTGTTTCAGTACTAAATTAAACTGTCTCTATCGATAATGCTTGATAAGTAATTCACTGAAAGCTAATATTTGCTTAATCAACCTAATATATCGACCCTCGATGCGTTCTAGGTAAATTAGGTTTTATTGTTACTAATATGTCACATTCGATAGTCTTTTAGGGTTGGTACATGTTACCAATTTCATTTCCGTGTATACTGCATTTTCTTGCAATTTGCTGAATTCCGGGATACTAGTTTAACCTAGCGACGACCTAGTTTCCTCGATTTTCGGGTTTCGATCAAAACTATAAACTTATATATCTATGTCTTATGGAACGTGGGGCAAAATTTCAGGTCATTCTAAGTTCTGTAGACCAAGTTATGGTCATTTTACTGTTGCTGGTCAAATTGCACCAAAATTGGTCATTTTAGGTCACTTTAGGTCATTTTAGGTTCGGCCAGTTTTTGGACCCGAACTTGTGCAAACCGTTTGACTTGCTTATGGTCATTTCTGGGCTTTGGTGTCTTCCTAAGACTTGTAGATATGGGTCTTAACTATTCATGGTTAAAATTTCAGGTCAATTGGACCTGTTTTGAGTGAGTTATGGCCTAAAAATTAACTGCTGCCCAAATAGTCAGTTTTCAAGCCTCATTTGCACTTAATCCGGATTTGGTCATTTTTCAAGCTACCTTGCAGCAGAATTTTGGCAAGCTTCCTTCATAAAAGTTGACACATTTTGTGCCTAGTTTCACCTCCAATTGGTCTCATACCAATTGGAGCCACACACTTAAAGTTATAGGCCTAAAACACAAACTCCCTTATTGCATTTCTTGCCTACACGTCAAGGATCACTTTTAACACTTATCAAACTCAATATTCAAACCAATTCTGGTTGTACCACAACCTAAACATAATTTACAACATTTTATAGGTCATTTTGGCAGCTTACAATTACATTCAATATACACCAACAAGTGCAGAATTTTTCAATCCAATTTACAACAATTCAATCACCTTTTTATGCTCATTTACATGTCCCACTTCACACCACCTTACACACACTCAAACTGCCATAACAACCAACACATTTTAACATCATTATTCCATAAACCAAGCATGAATTCCAGCATTCTTCAAGAGTTAGCAAACTGCCACAATGGTACACTTACATTCCATTACTTTCCAAGCTTTAAATTTCATTTTACATTTACATATACTAAGTATACATCACCCAAACAATTTCCTACACAATATACATTTAATCAATCATTTAATTCACAATTTACAAGCACAAATAAACTGCCTTCAAGGTGTTTCCTTGGCTGCCAAAAGTACACATTCCCATTCAACATCAAAACTCAAAAATTTCTTCATAAATCAAACACCCATAACATGCTTACAAACTTTAACAAAGCAACATTCAAAAACACAAACTTACCTATTTTTGAAGCTTCTTAAAAACTCATCAAAACTTACCTTTCTCACTCCCTAAATGCTGCCCAAGGTGTGGTGGTTACTTTTAGTGAAGAAAGGTGCCAAGAATGAAGCTTAAATCAAGCATGCATGAAGCTTTCAAGTGGACAACAATGGTGGATCTTCTTTTCACCATTTTCGGCTGAAATTGGGAGCTTGGAGATGAACGTCAATCTGCTGTCCAAAGGGTGAGTTAGTGGTCCACTTAGGTGTAGATAATTCCCACTAACTCTCCACTAACTTTATTTAATTAATATTATATGTTAAATGTGTTAATTACTCCATTTACACTCCACTTTTGGCTATTTATATTAGGTACCCCAAATTTAATCTTTCATTATATTTTCCAAGTGTAATATCATGTATTTTTAATGGACATTTAGGTCAAAAGACAATTCGGGATGTCAAATGACCACAATGCCCCTGTTCGGGTTGCATTCCCGATTTTTCGGTAACACCAGGTTTTGTCCGTTTTTCAATTTTTCACTTTTCTTTGCACTAATTATTTAATTTTTCTTTAATATTTCTAATGATATTTATACTTCAATAAATATTTATTTGAGTCCTAAAAATATTTTTCAGGGTTCCCCGCAGTCCAGGGCTAGTCAACGGTCCACGCCGTGACTTCCCGGTGCGGTCACCCATCGCTAGGGTTCTCAGCTCGCTTAACTTGATTATTTTTCTTTGCTATTATTTTTCCTTTTTTTTCCTTGTATTTTATTTTCTTGTATTTCATTATTTTATGTCTCCTCACTCATATCGAAGTGTAGTTCTAGGCATTCTAGCTGTCCGGACAACACTGGTCACCTAAGAACGATGCACTCATCGAACATAGGGGTGTTACAATTCTCCCCCCCTTAAATAAATTTTGTCTCAAAATTTTACCTGGCATTAGCCTCTGAACAGCTGTGGGTACTGTCTCCTCATATCCTCTTCACATTCCCAAGTAGCTTCTTGGCCTGAATGATGGTTCCACAGCACTTTAACCAGGTGTATCTGTTTATTCCTCAACTGCTTCACCTCATATGCTAGAATTTTTATGGGTTCTTCCTCATATGAGAGGTCTGGATTTACTTCAATCTCTTCAACTGATAGTACATGAGATGGGTCAGATCTGTACCTCCTTAACATGGACACATGGAAGACACTGTGTATCCTTACTAGCTCTGGAGGTAATGCCAACCGATATGCCAAAGGACCCACTCTTTCCAGAACCTCATATGGTCCGATGAAACGAGGACTCAGTTTCCCCTTTCTGCCAAATCTCATAATCCTCTTCCACGGAGAAACTTTGAGGAATACCTTATCACCCACTGCATATTCAATATCTCTTCTTTTCATATCAACATAGGACTTCTGACGATCTGATGCAGCCTTGAGTCTATCTCTGATCAATCTGATCTTTTCCTCTGTCTGCTGAACAATTTCTGGCCCAATTATCTTCCTTTCACCTACTTCATCCCAACATAAGGGAGTTCTGCACTTTCTGCCATACAAAGCTTCATATGGAGGCATCCCAATGCTTGATTGATAGTTGTTGTTACAAGCAAACTCAATCAAAGGCAAGTGTGTATCCCAACTACCTTCAAACTCAATCACACAAGCCCGTAGCATATCCTCCAATATCTGAATAACCCTCTCAGACTGGCCATCTGTTTGTGGGTGGAATGTCAGGTCAAGTTCAATCTAGTTCCTAGGGCTCTCTGAAGACTACCCCAGAATCTAGAAGTGAACCTAGGATCTCTGTCAGACACAATTGATACTGGCACTCCATGCAATTTTATAATCTCATATATGTACGATCTGGCCAATCTTTCCAGGCTATAGTCCATCCGAGCTGGCAAAAAGTGAGCAAACTTGGTCAATCTGTCAACTATAACCCATACTGCATCATGACTACTCTGTGTCCTTGGAAGTCCTGTAACAAAATCCATAGTTATTCGTTCCCATTTCCACTGCATCGACAAAGGATGTAACAAACCAGCTGGAACTTGATGTTCTGCCTTTACTTGCTGACAAGTTAGGCATTTGGAAACAAATTTAGCTATATCTCTCTTCATACCCATCCACCAGTAATGCTCTTTCAGCCATCTGTACATTTTAGTTACACCAGGGTGCATAGCAAATGGAGACTCATGTGCTTCCTTCATAATGATCTGTCTCAATTCCACATCACTAGGAACGCACATTCTGCCCTGATGTAGCAATAAACCATCCTCTCTCATAGAAAATTCAAGTTTCTTGCCCTGCTGGACTTCTTTCAGTAGCTTCTGATATTTTCATCACTCTGAGCAGCCATTCTGATCTGATCAATCAACACTGGCTGTACATGCCATGCAACTACTGTCTGTCCCTCATCATCAATCTCTAAACTGGCATGCTGTGCTTTCAATTCATATACCATGGACAAAGGAGAAACTCTGAGACTTGCCATAGTCTTGCGACTCAGCCACCACATTTGCTTTCCCTGGCTGATAGTCTATTAAGCAATCATAATCTTTAATGAGTTCTAACCATCTCCTCTGTCTCAAATTCAATTCCTTCTGGGTGCCTAAGTACTTCAAGCTCTTGTGATCTGTGTAAATGTAGCATTTCTCTCCATACAAATAGTGTCTCCAGATCTTCAGAGCAAAAACAATAGCTGCTAGCTCCAGATCATGTGTTGGGTAGTTCCTCTCATGCGGTTTCAGCTGGCGTGATGCATAAGCAATGACATTCCGATCTTGCATCAGTACACAGCCTAACCCATTGTGAGAAGCATCACTATAAACTGTATATTCTTTACCTGGAGTATGTAAAGTGAGGACTGGAGCTTCAGTCAAACACCTTTTCAACTCATCAAAACTTTGCTGGCATTTATCTGTCCACTGAAATTTTACATCTTTCCGAACCAGTTTGGTCAGTGGATAAGATAACATAGAAAACCCCTTCACAAACTAACGGTAATATCCAGCTAAACCCAGAAAACTGTGAATTTCCGTGATGTTCCTGGGCGGCTTCCAATTAAGGATAGCTTCTACCTTGCTGGAATCTACCTTGATCCCTTCAGCTGACACAACATGTCCCAAAAAGGAGATTTCTTTCAGCCAAAATTCACATTTCGACAATTTGGCATATAGCTGTTTCTCCCTTAAAGTCTGCAGTACAATCCGCAGATGTCTGTCATGCTCTTCTGCATTCCTCGAGTATATCAAAATGTCATCAATAAACACCACCACAAATTGATCGAGATATGGTCTAAAGATAGTGTTCATCAGATCCATAAAAGCAGCTGGAGCATTTGCTAACCCGAATGGCATTACTAGAAACTCATAGTGGCCATACCGAGTTCTGAAAGCTGTTTTTGGAATACTCTGCTCTTGCACCTTCAACTGATAATAACCAGATCGCAAATCAATTTTGGAGAATACAACTGCACCCTTCAACTGATCAAACAGATCATCAATGCGTGGCAATGGATATCTGTTCTTTATTGTCACCTTATTCAACTGCCGGTAATCAATACATAAGCGGAGAGTACCATCCTTCTTCTTAACAAACAGCACTGATGCTCCCCAAGGTGACACACTAGGGCGGATGAAGCCCTTTTCAACTAATTCTTGCAATTGTATCTTCAACTCCTTCAACTCTGCTGGTGCCATTTTGTATGGTGTTATGGAGATTGGATCCACACCAGGCATAACATTAATTTCAAACTGCACTTCTCTTTCCGGAGGTAATCCTGGCAATTCATCAGGAAACACATCTGGAAAGTCATATACTGTAGGGATGTCCTTCAATGCTGGACTCCTCACTTGGGTGTCTACCACATGTGCCAAGTATGCTTCACACCCCTTTCTGATCATTTTTCTGGCTAGTGCAGCCGAAATGATGTTTGATGGCAATAACTGCCTCTCCCCATGTATTACCACATCACTGTACTGAGGGAGACCAAAAATGACTGTCTTCAGCCTACAGTCAATCATGGCATGATGCCTAGCTAACCAATCCATGCCCAAGATAATGTCATAATCTCTGAAGGGCATTTCAATGAAGTCAGATAGAAAAGTGTGTACTTGGATCACCACAGGACAATCTCTATACATTCTTTAACCCTGACTTCCTGTCCTAGTGGACTTGTTACTAGCACCTCAAAGTCCATTTTTGTACGTGGAACAGCAATGCAATCAATGATGCTAGCACTCATATAAGAATGGGTAGAACCCGGATCAAATAACACAAACACATCTTGATTAAAAGTTGAGAAGGTACCAACCACAACGTCAGATTTCTCGGCCTCTTCCCTCTGTCTCATTGCATAGACTCTGACCGGAACACTGTCTTGCTCTGAATGTTTCACTGTGCCTTGGCTGCCTGCTGGGCTACCTCTACCCCTGCCTCTACCTCTGCTAGGTGGTTGTGAACTTCTAGTGATAGGGCTCTGAACTGACCCTGCTGCAGTAGTAGGAGGTGGTCCAACTCTGCGACTACTGGTGCAGTCCTTGGCAAAGTGTCCTGTGCCTCCACAGTTATAATAGGCTCCAATAGCCTTATAGCATATCCCACCATGATTTCTTCCACAGGTTTCACATTGGCGGGGAGGGTAGGAACCTCTGGTACTCACGACTGGATAGAGGAGGCTTCATTCCGAATATCTTCCCTACTGCACTTCTTGCCACCTCTGCTGTGTCCCCCATGATTCTTCCTCTTTCCAGTAGGACCACTGGAACTCTGTTCTACTGATTTTCCCTCTTTCTCAGTCTTCTCTAATTTCTTTTTCTCAGGAGCAGCTTCAGACTCAATTCTTTCCAACTCTAGGGCTTGAGAAATAAGTTCAGAGAAGTTAGTGTGTTTGAATCTGACTACTTTTAATCTGATACTGGGCTTTAAGACAGTTTCAAACCTCTTACATCTCTCCCTGCTGGTAGAAAGTAGACTTACTGCATAATGGCTTAGGCAGGAAAATTCTCTTTCATACTCAGCCACTGATCTGCTCCCCTGTTTCAGACTTAGGAACTCTTATAGCTTCTAGTCTACATAAGCATCAGGGACATATTTTTGTCTGAATTCCCTGAGAAAGTCATTCCATGTTAGCACTGCAGGTTCTACTAGACTGTGGGGAATGGTTTTCCACCAGTCATAAGCATCCCTCTGTAGAAAAGATACAGAGTATTCAAATCTGAGCTCCTCCGTGCAATGCAGTTTCTTGAATACCCTATCCATCCTCTCTAACCACTGTTCAGCCTCTAGAGGATCTATTGTCCCCTTGAACTCTGTAGCCCTATATTTCATCAATTTGTCATCTCGCCTAGCAGAGATCGTGGTTGTACCACCGGTGTGCGTATTGGGACTCGAGTAGGCACATTACCACCATTTGTTGGAACATTGCGACCATCCGCTAAGCAACCGAACAAGAAAATGCGTGATGCTGGGCCGGTGTCTAAACCATCGACATTATGTAGGCACAGGGCATCCCCTTGCACCTCAGCCTCAATAGATTGATCGACTGAACGATCACCCTCTTCCATAGTCAATGCGAGGATTTTAGATCTCCTGAACAAATAACACAAGGAGATTTCCTCCCGTTAGTGCATATTTATAATGTAATGTACTGTATGTATTAAACAATGATATTGAGCAGTTGTACTATGAAGAAAGAATATTCAAACAACAGGTGAAAACAGAATTTAAAAACTTTGCTCTGATACCACTAAAACATGTCACACCCTACCCCTCTGTAAGGCATAACATGATCCCGTAGTATACCTAATGAATTAACAACTCCGTCTACTGATAACCCATTAAATACACTACAAGGGATTTTAAAAAAAAAAACTTTTCTTACTTCTTTTACAGTGGTGAGCACTATTTACAGGTGTTAAAAACCTTTTTGAACTGAAGTGATAGAACTAACACATTTGGACCATTAGAAATTTTCTGTAAAAATTTTGGCAGAGTGCCATCTGTATTTTGGAAAAAACAGTTCTTCAGAAAACCTGTAAAAAGCACTTCAATATATTTCCAAATCTCCACTCCAACATATTTCTCAACACAACATATTTCTCAACTCAAATCCACACTAATTTTTCAAAGACTGAGATAAAAGAAATATAATACAATTTTTACAAGTCAAAATAACTCATAATTTACTTTACAACTTCAATGTATAATTTTAATTTACAACTACTCAAAACCAAAAACAATATATACATACAGTGGTCATACATTACAGTACAAAATGCAAAATGTGGTATACTCGTTATACCCGAAAAATCTCTCGCTGGGTGTACTAGCAGCCTAGTCTGCTGCCCTGTCTGTCTGTCTACCTGCGACAGCAATAAAAAGCTATCGCTGAGACAATGTCTCAGTGGTGCACAACATTAACCAAATACAACTTTAAATCACAATTCATAAGTTAAATAAATGATGGATACTCAAAACCATAGCTAATTTCAAGATAGTAAATGTCAACAAGAATTTAAACTCCATTTCTCAATATCGCAATAATAATTTCAATAAATCAAATCATGATTAAATTCAAAAGACAGTGAGTGTCAATAAGAATTTAACTCCATTTCACAATCTCATAATACATATCAATAAATCACACACACAACTTAATCATGTTCCAAAGTTCAATTCGTCCCAAAAGTCGATGACTAATGAGGAATAACATAGCTAGCTAGCAAAAATATGAGTACTCATTCTATTCGTTCTCAACAGGCACACACCTCAACACTTCAACCAGAGAGGGAATTCAATTCGTCCCACTAGACAAGCTAGCGAGGAATACAATCAATATACATGATAGATGTGGTTTCAAACCATTTCCAATGCTTTTCAATCAATAAGTATCCATCAATATCATTCAAACAATTTCTCACAATTTCAAACCATTTACAGTGCTTTTCAAGCGATAAATATCCATTCAAACACATTTTCACAATTTAAAACAATAATGTACAAATAGTCATAATTCATTTCAATTGAAAAATTCAAAAGAAATAGTTGTTGTGTACAAACCTCTGATAATTGTCTCCTGGTCTGGACTCAGTGTTTCCTTCCCTTTCCCTGAGTCTTTACTAACTGAGAAACACAATTTGAAGTGTTTCAGTACTAAATTAAATTGTCTCTATCGATAATGCTTGATAAGTAATTCACTGAAAGCTAATATTTGCTTAATCAACCTAATATATCGACCCTCGATGCGTTCAAGGTAAATTAAGTTTTAGTGTTACTAATATGTCACATTCGATAGTCTTTTAGGGTTGGTACATGTTACCAATTTCATTTCCGTGTATACTGCATTTTCTTGCAATTTGTTGAATTCCGGGATACTAGTTTAACCTAGCCGGACGACCTAGTTTCCTCGGTTTTCGGGTTTCGGTCAAAACTACAAACTTGTATATCTATGTCTTATGGAACGTGGGGCAAAATTTCAGGTCATTCTGAGTTCTGTAGACCAAGTTATGGTCATTTTACTGTTGCTGGTCAAATTGCACCAAAATTAGTCATTTTAGGTCACTTTAGGTCATTTTAGGTTCGGCCAGTTTTTGGACCCGAACTTGTGCAAGCTGTTTGACTTACTTATGGTCATTTCTGGGCTTTGGTGTCCTCCTAAGACTTGTATATATGGGTCTTAACTATTCATGGTTAAAATTTCAGGTCAATTGGACCTGTTTTGAGTGAGTTATGGCCTAAAAATTAACTGCTGCCCAAATGGTCAGTTTTCAAGCCTCATTTGCACTTAATCCGGATTTGGTCATTTTTCAAGCTACCTTGCAAGCAGAATTTTGGTAAGCTTCCTTCATGAAAGTTGGCACATTTTGTGCCTAGTTTCACCTCCAATTGGTCTCATACCAATTGGAGCCACACACTTAAAGTTATAGGCCTAAAACACAAACTGCCTTATTGCATTTCTTGCATACACATCAAAAATCACTTTTAACACTTACCAAACTCAATATTCAAACCAATTCTGGTTGTACCACAACCTAAACATAATTTACAACATTTTATAGGTTATTTTGGCAGCTTACAATTACATTCAATATACACCAACAAGTGCAGAATTTTTCAATCCAATTTACAACAATTCAATTACCTTTTTATGCTCATTTACATGTCCCACTTCACACCACCTTACACACACTCAAACTGCCATAACAACTAACACATTTTAACATCATTATTCCATAAACCAAGCATGAATTCCAGCATTCTTCAAGAGTTAGCAAACTGCCACAATGGTACACTTACATTCCATTACTTTCCAAGCTTTAAATTTCATTTTACATTTACATATACTAAGTATACATCACCCAAACAATTTCCTACACAATATACATTTAATCAATCCTTTAATTCACAATTTACAAGCACAAATAAACTGCCTTCAAGGTATTTCCATGGCTGCCAAAAGTACACATTCCCATTCAACATCAAAACTCAAAAATTTCTTCATAAATCAAACACCCATAACATGCTTACAAACTTTAACAAAGCAACATTCAAAAACACAAACTTACCTATTTTTGAAGCTTCTTAAAAACTCATCAAAACTTACCTTTCTCACTCCCTAAATGCTGCCCAAGGTGTGGTGGTTACTTTTAGTGAAGAAAGGTGCCAAGAATGAAGCTTAAATCAAGCATGCATGAAGCTTTCAAGTGGACAATAATGGTGGATCTTCTTTTCACCATTTTCGACTGAAATTGGGAGCTTGGAGATGAACTTCAATCTGCTGTCCAAAGGGTGAGTTAGTGCTCCACTTAGGTGTAGATAATTGCCACTAACTCTCCACTAACTTTATTTAATTAATATTATATGTTAAATGTGTTAATTACTCCATTTACACTCCACTTTTGGCTATTTATATTAGGTACCCCAAATTTAATCTTTCATTATATTTTTCAAGTGTAATACCATGTATTTTTAATGGACATTTAGGTCAAAAGACAATTCGGGATGTCAAATGACCACAATGCCCCTGTTCGGGTTGCATTCCCGATTTTTCGGTAACACCGGGTTTTGTCCGTTTTTCGATTTCTCACTTTTCTTTGTACTAATTATTTAATTTTTCTTTGATATTTCTAATGATATTTATACTTCAATAAATATTTATTTGAGTCCTAAAAATATTTTCCAGAGTTCCCCGCAGTCCAGGGCTAGTCAACGGTCCACGCCGTGACTTCCCGGTGCGGTCACCCATCGCTAGGGTTCTCGGCTCGCTTAACTTGATTATTTTTCTTTGCTATTATTTTTCCTTTGTTTTTCTTGTATTTTCTTTTCTTGTATTTCATTATTTTATGTCTCCTCACTCATATCGAAGTGTAGTTCTAGGCATTCTAGCTGTCCGGATAACACTGGTCACCGGAACAATAGTACGCACTACCGAACATAGGGGTGTTACAATGTTATAATGAAAAATCAGCCACTCCTCTCTTTTCTCTCATGTTGGACGACAACATGAAGTCTTATTCTGCTCTTCAATTTTTCAATTGATTCAAAGGGAAAAACTTTGATTTCCTCTTGAATTAAAATTATTAGAAAGTGTTTCTAACACCCAATACATTCATACAACCTTCACAAAGCGTAAACCCCATCTCATAATTGGTTGACAAGGCTTGAGAAGCCAATCTAGGGGTTGTCATTGCATCTTTGGTGTATGCTTGTGGTAGACAAACTAGAGGGACAATATTTGGGGTCCTAAGAACATCCTAAGAGGCTTCAATTGTGCATCAAGAGGTTAGTACCTAAAAATCTCTCTTTTAGTTAGGGTTTAATTGAATTAAATGTTAATTGACAATCTTTAATGGCGAATGAAATTTTTATGCATGCTAAAATATGTTTTAGTATGCAATTGGGCATTGGAAATTGATTAAGATCATAAGACACTTGGTACGGTGCATATAACCTTAGAAATAATTTTTGAAATTCAAGGTTCTAATGCCCTTAATCCACCCTTCCACTCCTTCAGTTTGCTGAACTCACCATGAGTGAGCAGTTTCCATCTTCTAAAATTAGGAGAGTAACGCTTGTAATCATTATTATGGATAAATATTGAGTTTTATTTATTGGATTTGAGATTTATTCTTTGATTTAATTTTTTGCAATCTTAATGCATGTTATGTGTTGGTACCCACTTAGTATTGATTATAGATATTAATTGAAGAACCGAAAGGTGAAGATTAATATTAAAAAACTAAGATTTTGAACCTAGAAAATCTGACCTAGAGATAGGCTGATAACCTTTGTGGAGTTTCATAATTAATCATAGGTTTTAAAGGGTTTTTATTATAACCAATTACCTAAGAATGTAGGGTTTAGCTCTAATAGAGACACACCTTAGGTGCCTTGAGAGAGGAGCTAGGATACTTTATAACTTGGTTTAGAAAGCTGAGACATAGCCTTACAACTTTCATGAAGAAAACAAACCCAAATTTTGACCATAACCTATCTAAAAAACCACCTGTAGTCAACACACACAAAAATTGCCAATGTCCAGTAAATGCCCAAAATTCTAGGTAACACCAAATCCGGCCAGCCATATTCAAATGGCCATAACTAGGGCTACAAAACTCCAAATGGAGTGATTAAAAAAGAGAAATAAAGTTAAGACAATAAGGAACAACTTCTATGAAGAAAACTGTCCCTTAGGCAAATCCCTCATCGGCAAAGCACGAAGATGGTCTTGGGTTCAAAAAGTAATGATACATAAAATGGGGGAACTAATCACTAGAGGAGCCTTTTGGTGGAATGGCCTGGAGAATTGGAAGAACTCCAGTGTTAGGCACGCTTGCTTGAGAGAAATCTTAAGATGGGTGACCTCCTGAAAAGTTCTCCATTCCACCTATGGGGCAAAACCGTGAGGCTTATGGGCAAAGCGGACAATTCCTCTAGTGGTTGGAGCCTGATCGTTACAAGTTAAGGTTAAGATTGGATGGATGCACTCATATTTGCTAGCTAACTTTGCTTCCCTCATTAGTAACGGCTAGTGGGGTTAAGATAGCTTTGTCGTGGTGTACAACACGGCATTAATCGAAAATTTTATGTCATTGCTTAAACTGTGAGATGTTGGCAACACTAATGATTTTAAATGTTATAATTAATGTGTTGTTAAAAATAAATGATTTGTTCATAATTGAGAATATTAATGTTGTTTTCATGTTACATGGAAATTGAACATATTAAATGTTTTCTTATGATTTGACAATTTCTGTTTTGTGATGGTTTTATAAATTGATAGTTGTGTACCACTGAGTCCTTGTATTCAGCGATAGTTTTTATATTGTCACAGGTAGAGGAAAAAAAAAATGATAGTTGAGTGAGCGTGGTAGAAGCTATATTCCTTTTGCAAGTGGGGTATATTTCTAGGTTACCCTTTTTAGTTTTGTTTCTAATGTAAATATGGGCATATATATGTAAGAATCATCTGAACCGTTATACAAAAATGATGTAATGTTATTTTAGTAACATCAAATGAATGTAAAGTTGTAAGAATTATTCCTTTTGGTTGTAAATGAAGAAAAATATTGATGAAATGTTGATTTGTTGAAATTGTGATATACATTTATTGCTACAGGTTTTATTTAATAGGTTTAAAATTTTTGGATAGTTGAATTTTAGCCATCATCACGCTAAATTTTCTTCAAATTCCTTTAAGTTTTAAAAATGCTTATTTCTTTTCTTAATTAATTTCAAGATATTTTCTTAAACTTTTTATTAATAATTTTAATTTGAAATTGAATTTGAAATCATTAAATCCCTGGTAATATATTTAATGGATTATCGGTAAAGGGTATTTCGGTAATTCATTAAGCATATTAGGTAGCATGTCATATTTTATGTAAGGGTAAGGTGTGACAAATTGTCCAGATGGAGGATCGACAGATTCATATGGAGGACAGACTATTGCAAATGGAAGACTAACATATTCAAATACTAGAGCACTAGGAGCAGATGGTTCAGATATTCTTTCTCCTCCAACATATGTCCTATGGGGTTCCTCCATCAGCTCCACCACCTTCAGATTCAAATAATAGAGCACCAACAGCATATGGAGGAGCAGATGGTTTAGATATTCTCTCTCCTTCAAAACCTATACCTTTTAGATTTCTCTGGAAAACCTATAAAGTACCTACTTATCATTCAAGAATCTAATTTCTTTTCATATGGATTATAAATTTTTGCTTCCACTAGGCAACCCAAACATGTAGGTGCTTTTAACTAGGTTTCCTTACAATTCATAATTCATAAGGTGTTTACTAGGAACCCTATTTAATAAGTATATAGCAGTTTTTGGTCATCCATAAAGATATAAGTAAAGAAGAGTTACAAATCATACCATTAACTATATCCATCAAAGTTTAACTTTGCCTTTCTGCCACCCCATTTTATTAAGGAGTACCTAACATAGTATGATGTACACATATGCCCTGACTTTCTAATAACTTTACAAAGGACCAAGACATATTATCCCAATTCATTATGTTCCCATAGTATTCACCACCTCTATCTAACCTTACTATTTTTTACCTTTCTATCTAATTGCATTTCAACCTCATTTATGTACACTTCAAGTGCATTTATTGATTGAGATTTTTCATTAAGCAAACAAATATATTCATAACGTAAAAAATCATTAATAAAAGTGATAAAAAAAATTTTCTCCGCCAAAAGATGGAGCATCAAAAGGCCTACATATGTTGGCGTGTATTATTTCAAGAAGCTTATTGCTTCTTGTGGCTCATTCTTATTGTGTTTGGTTTGCTTTCCCTTAATTCAATCCACACACATATCAAGATTAGTAAAATTTATACTCAGTAGAATCCCACTCTTTACTGACCTCTCTAATCTTTCTTTGGATATGTGACCCAAATGCTTATGCCACACAAAAGTAAAATTCTCATTCAGCCTACTATGCTTAATTCCAACATTACTATAAGTGACAAGTAAGGATTCAACAAAATTGTCATTAAGTTTCAGTTTATATAGACTATCAGTAAGAATTCCATAACCAATAATGGAATTATTATTTATTATTGAATAGATTGAAACATTCATGTCCAAACTTAACATTAAACCCAGATTGATTAAGTTTTTGAAATAAAATGACATTACTAGAAATTGAAGAGAAATAGAGTTTTGTAATAAGTCTAAGTGATAGCCATTATCCAAGACTAAATGTTAAGTCCTTATGCCTTCAATTGGAGCCTTCATACAGTTTCCCATAAATAGAAAGTCTTAATTGACTTTGTGGTTTGGATCATAAGGAATCCTTTCATTACATTAGATACATGAGTAGTAACACTAGAATCAAGCCACCAAGTATTATTAGAAACTTCAATTAAATTTCATTTGAAACATACATAAGTATAAGGATTACCTTTCTTTTCGAATTAAGCTTTAAGTTTCAAGCAATCTTTCTGATATTGTCCTACTTTCTTACAGAAGTGACACTTATTTGCCATTTATTCCCATCTTAAGGAACATTTAAAGATTCTTTCGTTTCCTTCCTAGACTTATTAGCTTTAACTTTAAGTCCTTTACCAACTTCTTGATCCATAATATTGATGAAATGAGTCTCTTGATTCTTCAGTATTGTTTCCTCCTAGATTAGCTTACTAGCCAATTCATTAACTTTCGACCTATCCTTAATAGTGTTTAATTTGAAATGGCCATATTTAATAGGTAATGAGTTTAGAATGAACTACAAAAAAAAAAAAGAAATCATCAACCGTCATCCTTAAGGTTTCTAGTTTCACTACAATATCACTCGTTCTAATAATGTGCTTTTTGCATACTCTTTGACCCGTTATACTTCATGGTCATGAGTTATGCTATTAAAGTACCAGTGAGTGACTTCATTTCAAAATGGAACCTATCTTTCATAAGATTAAGATATTCTTTTATATTTTCAGTTTGTGAAATTGTAGTCCTAATGCTGTTGGCAATAGTCATTCAAAAAACATAAGGTCAATTTGTTTAACCATTCCTACTGCTTATGGTATAACTTCTCTTTCTCACTGCTTGTATCCATCATAGCAACGAGTTTATCTTCCAATAATGCCAAGTTAAGGTTCAAGACACTTAAATGGAACTTGACTTGCTTACAACATTCAAAGAAGTTCAACCCATTAAAACGATAACAAAATAAGCTTGTGAATGAAGAGAAACAACTGCAATATGATATTTATATGCTCAAAATAGATTCAGATATCTTAAACAATTAGAGCATACTACTGTTCTCTTTTGGGTAGATACTATAATATACTACCCTAAATTAAATGCCTTTAAACTTAATTGACAGTAATTAACTTACATCAAATATACATATTGCCTTTGGACATCTAATATATATTTAACAAAAATATTATTGTCCTCATAATTCTTAATATTTATAGAATAATTAATTCACTTTTGAGTAAAATCCTTAAGTTCTGATAATTAGTGGCATTAATTAATCTATTTTTCATCATAGGCATCTATTAGTATGGATAATTGATGATTTTTATATACATGTAAACATCATTTATAGTTCAGCTACTTTGGTGACTAACAAACTATTAATTTTATTTTTATTTTAGTTTAGCCACTTTAGTGACTAACAAACTAAAATAAATAACATAAGTTATGCATATAAATTTTATATCTTAATAAACCTAATATTTGTTCAATCATTAGGTTTAATTACAAATCTTAATTAGATTGGGTAAAAAACATAATTTTATTTTTTTTTCTTGCTTTTGGGAGAACATGTTCCCAAAAAAAATATTATTCTTTTCAATGCTTTTTCTTCATCATATTGAACTTAATTAAATTTGGTCCAACACTTTAATTTATTAATTTATTTATTATTTTGAAGCATCTTTCATCACAAACACGTTTTCATGTGTTTTGAAATTCATGGCCAAAACAATTTGGGCACTTTGATATTTTTTTTATTATTTTGTTTCTTTTAATTCCTTTCTTTGAGAGAACTTATGCCAAACTTAAATTATTGTATAACATGATATTTCGTCTTCTTAATAATCCTCATGCCTATAACTTAATTTGGCCATATTTTAATATTATTACTATTATTATTATTTTAATAATTAACCTTAATCATTAAACTTTCACGATCTATACTATTCTACCCATATCTAACAATAAGCAAGAACATAAACATTATGTTTATCATCATAATTTAATAGAGAAATTTAATTGTTCAAAACCTAGGGTTCTGATACCACATGTAATATAATTCTTAATAGATCACAATAATCATAAACATAATATGAATCATAAATATAAGATTCAACTATCACCCTAATAATGGATTTTGAATAAATAAATTCTCACAGATCTAGAAAGTATACCTAATGCGGAGTTTGATTAAGCTATACTAATAATTGAGAGAGACCATTTGATTTAACAAAATAATTTCTCCCTCTTAACCCTTCTTGATTCACACAAACTTTAGTGATTAAAGATTTTCTTATGATTACCCTAATATCTTTGACTTTATGAAAGAGAGAATATGTATGACCTTATGGGTAGATAAAGGACCACTTTATATATATCTTTAATATTTCATCTGATACATCCATTAAGTAACCCATGTACAATCAGGATTTGTTTTTATTAAAATAAATATCAATTACTATTGGGTCATATTAAAAGAATTGATTTTTGCCCATCTAGTAATTAATATTATGAGCTAAAATCTTAGATTACCAGTAAAATTTGTTAAGCCATGGAAAGTTAGAGTCCCTAAGCTTGAGTAAGGTTGTTTTGCCTGTCCAACTACAGTAGCAACCATTAGTGATTTCCCTTTTATCAAATTTTGAATCTCCTATTATATGGTTCCTAACCTTGTGTGCAGATCCTCTGTTCTGTGACTTTCTTCACAAATCTCCAGTGGTGTCTTAGAATTACAAGCATTAGAAACTGTATTAAGTGTGGTACTGACTTGTGCAGCATTAGATCTATTTATCAAAATAGAGTGGCAAAAGTATTAATAATGGAAAGTTTTAAGGATGAACTAGTAATTTATTAAAAATTTATATACAATATTTGGAAATTTTATTTAACCTTCAGTTGTAGAAGGATTGAGAGGTGAATTAGTGATACACTTATATTATATAGATGTTTTTAAGCACAATTGTACAACATTTCATGGCATTTAGATAGGTAATTGCATGCATAATTAATAATTTCATTAGTTTTTGTAAATTTCACTGATCCACACTAAAATCTATATATTATGCATATTTTTTAGGTGTTCTGAAGGAAATTCAAGGCATAGAAGCAAAAAAGGAGGCTTGGAAGAACTTAAGAAGCAAGGCAAGTTGTTAATACACTTTACACGGGTCGTGTAAGCACAGCCCCAGACCCGTGTAACCTCCTACCTAGTGAGACTTGAAGAAGTTGCAGAAAAGCCACAGTGCACAAGCCGTGTAACCGTCAGAGACCCGTGTAACCTGTTGCCAAGGCTTGAAGAAGTAAATGGAGCATGCACAAGTACACGGGCCGTGTAAGTTGACTCGTGTAAGCATCCAAGGCCTGTGTAACTTACTGCCCCCCATCCAAAAAAAGCCCATCAGCTCTGGTAACTTACATGCCCTAGGCCGTGTAGTGACACATGGGCCATGTACTATGTTTCAGCAACTTTCTAAATCCGACTCCAACTACTATTTGGCACACCAATTGGACTTTTAATGCCCTTGGGACTCTAAATCTTAACCCAAGGACACCTAATATAAATAAAAGCCAGCAGAAAATAGAAAAGGAGAGAGAAAAAAAGACACACAGCTACATACACACACAAAAGGTAGAGTTTTGAGAGAAGCCTTTCTGAGGAACCCTAGCCGTCTTGAAGAAGGATCACATCAGTGCCAAGGACAAACTTCTCAGCCAAAGTTCCACAAATTCACAGCTGTAGAATCTTCCCTCAATTCTTTTATTTTTTAGTCTTTAGATTGGCTTTATGTGCATTTACTTTTATTACATTATGTTTGTTAAACTCACTATGAGTGAGTAACTCTTTAAATTTTGGAATTTAGAAAGTAACATTCTTGACTTTTGTTATGGATATATATTGAGTTTTATTTAATGGAATTGAGTTTTGTTTTTTTATTTAATCTCTTGTGTTCTTAATGCATGCTATGTGTTGGTACCCACTTAGCCATGATCTAAGATACTAGTTGATGAACTGAGAGGTGAAGATTAGTATTAGAAAATCAAGATTTTGAACCTAGGAAATATAACCTAGAGATAAGCTAATAACCTTTGTGGAGTTTCAAAATTAATCATAGATTTCAAAAGGTTTTGATTAGGACTAATCACCAATGAAAGTAGGATTTAGCTCTAATTGAAATATACCTTAGATACCTTGAGAGAGGATCTAGGACACCTTAGGATTAATTTCCATCAAAGAAATAAACACTTAATCCATTGATAAAGCAAGATTAAAACTATAACAAGATTAAGGTTAGGAAACATCAAAAGTTAAGATTGCTATTTCGTTTAGTACTTACGCCTATAAGTCCTAGTGGAAATGATACTCTACTCATCACTTTATTACTTGTTAGGGATCCGTGCACTTGTGGTAGTTGTAAAACCAGGCAAACAAGTTTTTGGCACCATTGTCGTGGAGTTTAGTAATATTAGACGATAAGCAATTTAGTTGATTTAAACATTTATTTCTTTTGTTATTTTAGATTAACTTATTTTTCTTCTTTTAGGTACAGAAATTAGTATATGATCAGAACAACTGAACCTGAAGAAGAATTGCTAGAATTGGATCCTGAAATAGACAAGACTCTGAGAACCATCAGGAGAGGAAGAAGAAATCAAGAGCCAGAACCTGAACCTGAAGCTATTGAAGGTCCAGTTATGGCTACTAATAACAATAACAGGCAAAGATCCCTGAGGGACTATGGAGCCCCTAACATTCAAGGATTCCAGTCCAGCATCACCAGGCCTACAATCAAGGCCAATAATTTTAAACTCAAACTAGCATGGCTCCAGATGATCCAGCAAACTCACTTTGGAGGCTCACTTATGGAGGATCCACACTATCATCTATAGTGCTTTCTCACTCTATGCGATACTTTCAAGATGAATGAAGTCTCTGATCAAGTCATTCGACTCCAAGCATTCCCATTCTCATTAAGAAATAAAGCAAGGAAGTGGCTGCTCTCTTAACTAGCTAGTACTTTCACTAATTGGAAAGGTCTTTCACAAACCTTCCTAACAAGGTACTTTCCACCTGCAAAAACCGTAAAATTAAGGTTAGAACTGAGCACCTTCAGGCAAAAGGAAGGAGAGTCACTTTATAATTCATGGGAGAGGTACAAAGACCTTCAAAAGGAATGTCCCCACCATGGCATTGAAGATTAGCTCCTTGTCCAGAATTTCTACAATGGTTTGCTACCATCCACAAGGAGTTCAGTTGGTTCAATAATAGGAGGAAACCTTATGGACAAAATAGTGATTGAAGCTTTGGAATTACTGGAAAGGGTTACGTACCATAACTTTGAGTGGTCAAATGAAAGGGGAGCTGCAAGAAGAATAGTAGGGATCTTAGAATTGGATGTCTTCAGCATGATTAATGCTCAATTTGACCAACTCACCAAAAGACTTGACATAATGCAGGCCAATGTAATAGGAGTAAGTAACCAATTCTGTAATAGCTATGGAGGAGGTCATACAACTTCAGAATGTAGTCTTTATAGCGAGCCTTTCACAGAGCAGCTGAACTATGTGAACAATGGAGGGAACTTCAACTAGTGGCAGGTCATTAACCCATATTCCAACACATATAATCCTAGATAGAGGAAGCACCCAAACTTCTCATGGTCTAACTCGCAGAATTCTCAGAACCTATCACACCTTACCCCTCTGTAAGGCATAACATGATCCCGTAAAATACCTATGAACTACCGAACTTCACCTACCGATAACTCATTAAGTACCCTACAAGGGATTTTAAAACAATTTTCTTACTTTCATAAGTGGTGAGCATTTTCTACTAGGTATTAAAATATTTAATTAGAGTTTGAAAACTAGTTAAAATTTTTGTTCCATTTTATTTTTTTGCAAATTTTATAAAAATTTCGGCAGAGTGCCGTCTGTATTTTGAGAAAATAGTTCTCTAAATACCTGTAAAAAAAACACTTCCAAAGATTTATCTCAACAATGTCATCATTTCAACATCCATCCCAACCAATTTCAACATCATTTCTCAATTTCCAAAATTGAGATATCATCCAAATACTATAATTCAATTTCATTCAAATTAAAACAAAATATTTCCATTCATATTTCAATAAAGATAAAACAATTTATATACATCATTACAAAAATTTACATTAAGAAAAATCCAAACCAAAATTTATTACAAGCTTTATACAACTTTATACAACTTTGTAAAACTGCTCATAACCAATTTTACATGTCCATACAGTTACATACATTTACATACATCAAAATAATTTTTACAATCATGGTATAAAATATACCCGATAAACTTCAGAATAGGTAGCTCCTCAATCCTCAGCAGCTCAATCTACTGCTCCTCTAGTCTCTATATCTGCGATAGCAATAACAGCCATCGCTGAGTACTAGGACTCAGTGGTGCACAACATACTAAAATAATCTTTATGCAAAATTTAAATCATACTTATTCAAAAATTAAACTGAACATGAAATATAAGTTTAAAACATGATTTATAAAATTTTAATCCAAATAATTTCATTTCAAAAGTCTCAAAACAAATTTCACAAAAACACATAGTTATACCATGCCATTCGAAACAAATATCATCTCAATAGCCAGAGGCTAAGGAGAAGTCACATCATAAGGCTAGCTAGCTTAAATATATGGGAACCCATTCTTTTTCTTCTTCTACTGGCACACACCTCAACACTTCAGCCAGAGAAGGAATCAAAATTCAAAACTAATTTCTCCCACTAGTCATGCTAGTGAGGTATTCAAATATATGGTCATGACACAGTGGTTTCAAAACTATCTTAACAATTTACTAAACATTTGATGTCATTTCAAATATATACAATTAAACTTTCAACAATTTAAATTAAAAAGCATAATAAACATTTCAAGACAATGATATCACAATTCAATATTTCAATTCATTCAAAACGATGTGCAGGAGAAAATTTACAGAAATTCTATGTTGTGCACAAACCTTATACGAGTTGCCTCTTGGCCTTGACTAGACGCCTCAAGTTCTTTCCCGGTATTCTTTTCTACTGAAACACACAGTTTTACAGTGTTTCAGTATTATAACTTATCATAAATCCAAAAATAATTTTAAATTTACTTTTATCTAACTTTAATATGCTAAACTTGGTGCTTTTTAAAATTATTATTCACTACACTATTTAAGTCAATTTGTTGACTTTCTAATGCTTAATAGGTATGGAAATTCCAATTTCACCCACATACCACATTTTGGTAACTAAATTTGTTGATTTTGGTTGTTTACTCAAATTTTAAGTCCTTTAGGCAATTTTGCAAATTTTTAGTTTTGGTGTCTTATGTTGCACTATTCTATTGGTCATTTTGCTGTTAGAATTTGGCTAAGTTTTCTTTATAAAAATTGTTCCTTATTGTCTTAAATTTATTCTCATTTTTGAATCACTCCAATTGGAGTTTTGTAGCTCAAGTTATAGCTATTTGAATCATGGCTGCCGGGTTGGTCTAACCCAGATTTTCTAGGCAAATTTTGGGTTCTGGCAAGTTTAGGTCACCAACTTTGGGTGGCTAAATGACTTGGTTAAGGGCATAATTTGGATTTGTATTCTTCATGAAAGTTTTAGGTCTATATCTCAGCTTTCTACTGGTAAAATTTCAGGTCATTTAGACTTGCCTAGCCCAAGTTATGGCCAAATGAATGTTCATTTGGTCATTTTTGTACAGGGTAGAATACCTAAGTCCGGATTTGGCCAATTTGTTCACTATGCTATGGTCACTTTTTGGGCATGATTCCAAAATGAAAAATTTGCTATTTTGTGTCTAGTTTCATTCCCAATTGGCCTCACACCAATTGGGTTAGTAAATTTTCAGTTTTAGACCCTTAAAGGGACCTTTGGTCCTGCTGCCTGCATAATGGTCCTAAGCAATCCGAATTTCTATTTAATTCCAACACTTCCAACATACCACACTTGGTCACAAATGACCATTTTTCAGCTCAAACAAGGCCAAACACACCATTTGACCAATTCTCCAAATTTTGTCCTGCAAAACCCTAGGTCCAAACCCTAATTTATATTTTGTTACATTTAACTAATTCAAAGCATACCATCACCATTTTCTTAACTCATTCAAGTTCACATACACTTTTAATTCAATCAAAACACATGCATAATCATATCAAACCCTAGCTAGCCGAAATTACCCAAGTCTTCCAACACTTGTTTTCATTTCATTTTATGTTAATTTCTAAGTTCATTAAGCTAAAAACACAAAAATTAAACCAAAAGCTTCAAGTTTGGATCACTAACCTTAGTGCAGAATTTTCTTTCCTCTTCAACTTCCTCCTTTCTTCTTTCTTTCTCTTGAATCTTCTTTTCTAATTGCCCAAACAAAAATTTAGTTATGGTAGAATAATTTTCTATAGTGGGATTTTCTTATCTTCAAGCTCAAAGATGAGCTTTAATGGAGTTTTGGTGAGGGAGAGGGTGAGAGAAAAGGCTCACGGCAAACTTGAAGAAGATGACACTTTTTTATTTTTTTTTCTTTTTCTTTTATGAATTTTTAATCTTATGGAAGACCACAATTAATCCAAATTTAATTTTTTTATTATAATGTTTATTGCATCATGCATGATGTCATGCATGATGTCATTACTTTTCACTTTTCCTTTTTCTTTTTCTCTTTTTTTTTTATTTTTCCATTAGTTCTTTAATTTAATTCTTGATCCCAAAATTTTCTTTTCTCCAATTTTATTGGACAGTTAAGTCAAGAGTCAGCTCTAGGGGTGAATTGACCAAATTGTCCTTCGCCGGTTCGATCCGATTTGCTAGTTATTCGATATTTCTTCCAGATCCCTGACCTAATTATTTGACTTGCTTAACAATTCTTTTTCATGATTTTCTCTTTTCCACTATGTTCGCAATGGTCCTAAGGACCGCGACGTCATATTTTACAGTTCGAAATTTGAGTTTAGACTGACCTCGCAGTCATTCCCGAGAAGGTCACCCATCACTGTGACTCCCGGCTCATTTAACTTTTGTGTTCTGTTTTTCTTCTTTATACTTAACTATTTGGCAATTACTAATTATTTATGTTTAGGGCTTATCTAGTTGTCTTAGATGTGGTTCTAATCCCTTAAATTATCCAGACCGACACCGATCACCGGAATAGTAAAATATACCAGGCTATGCAAATAGGGGTCTTACAGAACCAACCCATAAACAAAGAGCAAGGATATAGGCCACCACCACCAGGTTTCCACAACAGAGGACAAAGTTTGATGTAGCAACAACTGCTACTCCCTCAACCTCAACAGACAGAATCAAAGTTGACTTTGGAGTCTATAATGGAGAGCTTTTTAGCAGCACAGCAACAGCAAAATGAGATGATCAAGCAACTAGCTTCCAGAGTGGATCAACTGGCCACCCATAATAAAATGCTTGAAAATTAGATCGCTCAGCAGGCTAGTTCTTCAAGCAAACAAGGTAAAAGATTACCCAGTCAACTTGAGATGAATCCCAAAGAACATTGCAAAGCTGTCACATTGAAGAGTGGGAGAACATTACAAGAACCAGAAAAAAACCAAAAACAAAAGGAAGAAACTCCTGGAAATCCTGACATTCAAGAAGAGGAAGAAGAGAAGCAAGCTGAGGAAAGCAAAGAAAAGGGGAAAAAAAGAAAAAGAAATTGTTAGAACCTTACCAGCCCCCCTTACCTTTTCCTTAGAGATTTCAGAAAGCTAAATTGGACAAGCAGTTTGAAAATTTTTTAGAGGTTTTACAGAAGCTCTACATAAATATTCCTTTTACAGAAGCGCTATCTCAGATGCCCTCCTACACAAAATTTCTAAAGGAAATCCTTTCCAAGAAAAGGAGACTCGAGGACTATGAGACAATTGCTCTAACAGAAGAATGTAGTGCCATCCTACAGAACAAGCTGCCTCTAAAATTAAACGATCCTGGAAGCTTCTCCATACCATGCTTGATTGATAATATGAATATTGACGAAGCCCTCTATGACCTTGGAGCCAGCGTGAGCCTAATGCCCTTGTCCATATGTCAAAAGCTAAATGTGGGAGAGCTGAGACCAACTACCATCTCCTTGCAATTAGTAGACAGATTTGTCAAGTACCCAGTTGGCATCCTAGAAAACATCCCAATCAAGGTGGAAAAATTTTTCATTCTAGTAGATTTTGTTGTCCTGGAGACGGACGAAGATGTCCAAATTCCCATAATATTGGAAGACCTTTCTTGGCAATTACTGGAGCAATCATTGATGTCAAAAATGGGCATCTAACTCTCAAAGTGAGGGATGAAAAGGTAAAATTCAACCTGTTTCAAGCAATAAAGCAAAAGTCTAAACCTGATGAATGTTTAAGAGTTGACATCATAGATAAGCTAGTGCAAGAAGAATTTCAAAAGAGATATCCTGAAGACCCTCTTGAAGCTTGTATAGTGCATAGCCACACAGTGGAGAATGAGAATAAGGAAATTGCAGCATATGCAGAATCTCTTGAGGTAAATTTAGCTCTACCTTTGGCCCAAGCATTTCTAGTAGAAAATCTGCAAGAAGAGCAACCCAAGAACAACATTCAAGAATAAAAAAAAATAGGTAGAATTAAAACCTCTTCCTTCTACACTGAGGTATACATTTTTGGACTCTAATTCTACATATCCTATCATTTTAAATGCTAGTCTGAATTCTATAGAAGAGGAAAAACTCTTAGGAAAACTTAGGACCCATAGGAATTCTATAGGGTACACCATAGAAGACCTTAAGGGAATCAACTCTTCCATTTGTATGCATAGAATACCTATGGAAGAGAACAGTAAACCCACAATTGAACACCAAAGGAGACTAAACCCTAACATAAAAGAAGTAGTGAAAAAAGAAATTTTGAAACTATTAGACATGGTATTATATACCCAATATCTGATAGCAAATGGGTCAGTACAATACATGTTGTGCCTATCTACGTTTTTGAAAGTCGAAATAATAGGTTTTAAGTTGTTGAATAGCTATTTGTGCATTTAATGCACCCTAATAGTAATTTTCTTGTTAAAACTATAAATAGGGGTTATTTATGATTGGAGAAAAGTTACAACAACCTTTCATTTGAGAATTTATTGTGTTCTAAAGTCTTTCTACTCTTTTTCTTCCTAGAACTTGAGCTTTTGCAATTAACTTCTTGAGAGCTTGTTGTGAGCTATAATTTGTTGTGTTCTAAGATTGAGATTAAGGTTGCTGAGTGTATTTATTATATCAAAAGTGTTTCTAGAGCATTAAGTTGCTCTTGTGGGAAAAGGGATTATAAAAGAGCAAGGGTTTGCTCTTTTGGATTGTAAGGGGTTTCAGTCTTCACCTAAAGAAGTTTAATAGTTGAGTTAACTCTCAAAAAGGGCCTTGAGGAAAGGATGTAGGCTTGGAATAGCTGAACCTTTATAAATCCTTGTGATCATCTTTTTCCCCTCTTCTTTGTGTTTATTTTCCTCAAATCACTTTTAGCTTTTAAAATTTTTAATTAGAACGCATTTCAGTTCCCCTTTCTTGAGTTACTACAAGAGACAGCAAGAACTTTTGGAACTTTATTTGGAAATCTCATCTAGCAATCTTATCAAATCGATCTCTTCCTTTGCAACACCCCCTACCCGATCCACGGTAAAACCGAGCAAATGAATGTCACATTCTGTGCACGGAGCACCTAAACTTGTATTAGAATAATTTTCTTTCTTAATGTTTACTTTTTAATTTTAATCATAAATTTCAAAGGGAAAAACTACAAGAGTTTCCCCTAAACATATAATATCCACTTGTTAATAACACCTGTTAATAATAATATTTCAATCTCCAAGTTTAATAATATTGACATAACATATATTCTAGCATGAACTTGTAAATGTAACAAAATATGTTATATTTAAATTTACCGTCATCCAAAATGAATTTACATCATGTGCTTTTAGTACATGGCAAAATGGGTATACAAATATGAGTGACAAAATACATCTATTGTTGGTAGTGCATCTACCACAAAGTCTAAGTACGAGGTGACTTCGGACTTTCCTGCAGATCCACTCTCTCCTTTCCTATCTCTCTCTCTACTCTTTGCCTTCTGTACCTGTGCGAGGAAAAATCTACGCGCTAAGTTTTACAGCTTAGTGGTGCACTCTTAATTTAAAAAAATAAAATCAAAACTTGCATTCATACTATAAGAGAATTTTATAAATAATGTTCAAAAATAAAGAAAATACAAAATATCAAATCTATGACTATTTCCATAATATGAATTTTTTTTTAAAGTTTCAAGGTTTAACACAATTCTTATTATATTTGTGCACATTCTCTTAATTAAGCTATATTTTAAGATTTTTTATATGCCCACAGTAACCTATGACAGAATTGTATAGATTGGATATAGGACTCTCGATACTAAACACTCAGTGTCTCTGATCGGTTTAACAATGGGCACTTGGTGTCTTTATATAACTGTCAACACAGACTCCCGATACTGAACACTCGGTGTCTCTGACCTATTCAACAATGGACACTCGGTGCCTCTAATAGTCATTCATCAATCCAGTAATATAATTAATACAGTACTGCTAATACTGTCCCCCTATTGGCATGCCAATCTATTCAAACCTATAATTCACTGTCCAGGTTTACACGGGCTTAATAAGGTAATTATCATTCTTATTTTCACATGATGTAATCAACAATACTTGTATGCACATAAACTTTTGCCATCCACATATTTTCATATCGCATGCATTTAAAGTTCAAACATTCATACAAAATTTACACATATAATGACCATTGTCAAATTCCAATAAAAATCAGACTTTATGCATTACTTTGCTTAAGCATTTTGACCTAGTAATTACATGAATTAAATTCAACTTTCTTCATGAGATTTTTAAATCTATGTATTAACTTTAATATAGATTTTGAATCACTTAATTTAGATTCAAAGATCAAAAGTTATGGTCAATTAATCAATAGCTGTCCTTAAGTAAAATTTCAACTTCACCAAACAGAGCAGGTTCTGGACAAATTTTGGAGTTCAGATTTGAATAGGTTGCAATTAGATTTTGCCAATTTATTCTTCAGGAAAGTTGTTTCTTTAGATCTTAACTTTCCAACAAAATAAGAATCACCTCATTTGGAGTTTCTTAGGGTAAGTTATACCCATTTTACTCCGGACAGTCTAGAATGCACTCCTATCAGGTTCCAAATCTTGTGCCCTATCTTCTAACTAATTTTAAGGTCATTTACACACAATTTTTTAGCAGCATTCCTTCATAAAAGTTTTAGACTTATGTCTTAAATTTCATTTTCCATAAATTTTATGTCATTTAGAATTATAGAATGCAAATTATAGGCCTATGAATCATTGCTGTCCTAAAATTTCTAGTCAATTCAGGTAAACAGGGCAGCAAACTTAAAATTCCACTAAAAATTCAAGCAATAAGGGTTTCAAGTCATCTTTTTCAGAATTGAACTTTCATATGTCCATTTCAATCTCTAATTTGAATCATTTCAAACTCAGGACTACAACTCAAGTTATGAATAAAAATGTGCAAACTGTTCTAGACTCTAGTCACAGTCAGAGCAATAATAGGAAATGTAAGAATTTCAACATACAGCCAACATAATCAATTTTTGGTCATAACTACAAAGTTTTAGGATATTCATTTATCTTTCCAATGGTTTAAGAATTACACAATTTCAAGCTTTGGAGCCCAAGTTATGAATTTTCAAATTCGAGTGTCCTGCTTCTGGAAACCATCAGGTCACTTTTCCAGATTTGAGCAACAAAAAATTTTACCCTCCAATACCATCTTAGAAGGGGAATTAGGTCTAGTACAAAACTACAAAATTTTAGAGCATTCATCAAGGTTTTCATAGACATAAAGATCATAGAAATCTAACTTTTTTAGCTTAAGTTATGAGTTTTCAAATGTGACTAGTTCTGTAGGCCTACTGGCAGAATCAGGGTTCCATCACCCCTACCAACTTTTTTTCTCACAACCTTATATGTCCCCCTTATCCCTAGTGATATCCTTACTTAAACTTGATAAAAAATAAAGGTTATAGCATTAACCTTAAGGGAAAACCAGCTGCTATCCCTTTCCTTTCAAGTCTCCACTAAATCCCTCAAGAAAAGTAGACTCCTTCAACCTTGAATCAGTAGTTCTTCTTGCTTCCTTGCTTATGCCTTCCGAAAATTGTTTGATCTAGGGTTTGAATTTGAGATTTTCTCTTTAAATTTTGAGAGAAATGGCTATTAGAAGAAGGAATAAATGAAGAAGAGTGGGAAGAAGATGGTGGCCGACTGGTTTGGGAGGAAAGGATAAGGTTGCTTATATTTGTTTTTAACCATTGGTCCTTCATCCCTTTATCCATTGGTCCATAAGGTGTTTTCTATTATTTCTAAATTTTCTCCAAAACTTTATAATCTATTCAAGGTAGTCCTCCAACCTTTTATATACCCCTTAACTTATTGATTAATTCACTTTAATCCTCTAACTCTTAGTAGCCAACTTCCTAGGTATGAAAAGAAGAAAGTGCACCCACTTAGTTTGTCATTTGTGTCCTTTTTCCTATCTTAACTTAATTTAATTGCTTCTTTTCATTTTTTTGACTTATTAATTCATAATTATACCTTAATTAAGTCTAAATTAAGAGTTTTACAAGGTCCTACATGAATTAAAGTAGTAAACAAACCCAAAATACCGATATTTAGCCACTTCCCAGGGGAGTTACTCATTGCCGGGACTTGTGCACATTTAACTGATTTCTAATTCATTTCTTTTATTTTCCTTTAACCTTACTTGATCTTTATTAAATTAAATTATGACTCCTTACTTTAATTTAAGGGTGGTTCCAGACATTCCAGCCATCCGAACAGATATTAGTCTTCAGAACAATAGAATGTACAGAACTATCTAAAGTGAGGGCGTTACATCCTTGACCTTCTCAAAAGTAAACTTCTCAAAAGTAAGGTCCTTGCTGGAATGCAAAAGTCGATTCTTTCTCAAATCTTGATTTATTACATTTATCTGATATAAAAACCCTTATTTTAGAGTCTTAAAAGCTTTAGAAGTCCTCCCAGAATGAGTGAGAAGGAAGAAAAGTCATGCTAGAATACCTGCTAGAGTCACTACATGACCCGTGTAATATCTCCCTTTTCCAAGGGTCTGGGTCGTATAATGGTCTATTCCTCTTGCTCCCTTGATTTCCTTTACACAAAAAGTTACATGGCTCTCTGCGAATTGCATGGGTTGTGTACTTTTGTGGTTTACAGTGCCATGCTACACGAGCTATGTAGTGTGATTACACACCCAGTGTAAATTCATTTTGTCTCCAAAACTCGACTTTCGGCCTTAGGTTCTCTTTTAGATGCGTCCTTGGTTTTGAGATTCATCAATACACTTGATATAATATAAAAAATCAAAGGATTAGATTCGATTAATGGGTTTACTAAAATATAATTAAAAATGCATAAAACTATACAATTAACTAGTTAAAATTGAATGAAAATGCAACAAATGTTGGCCTTAAATACGTATATAATGCGAATGCATCAATTATTTTTTAGGTCTATGAAATTAAATTAATTTTTTTAAAATTAATTTAATTAATTTGGTTGTATTAATTTAGTTATGAGGCCTAAAATATATATTATTAATTACTTTTGGAGGTTATCAAATATTTATTAGGAGGAAGTTAATTAACTGATGAGAAGTTATAAGAAGTTATTAGAACGTGATAGAGGTTACCTGCCACAAAAGAGGTTATTAACTAGTTGACAGAGTAATGGATGGCAGTTGCGAGACGTGTAATGTGAGAATGTGCCAATTCTAGATTCTTCTAAAAATAATCATACGATACTATAAATATTCATTATTGGGCAACGAGAAAACCCCCCAATCAATTCAATAATAATAATAATAATAATAATAATAATAATAATAGACTACAACAATTTATTTATTTTTAATCTATCTATCTTTTTATTTTTTTTCAGTCTTGTATTTAATTTCAAAATTTTATATTTAACATTTTAGCAATTAATACAATTTTTTTTCACTTTATGATTCACTTTGTGCGAGTTTTTCTCGTTACCCAATAATGAATATTTATAGTATCGTATGATTATTTTTAGAAGAATCTAGAATTCAATAATAATAATAATAATAATAATAATAATAAACTACAACAATCTATTTATTTTTAATCTATCTATCTTTTTATTTTTTTCAATCTTGTATTTAATTTCAAAATTTTATATTTATCATTTTAGCAATTAATACAATTCTTTTTCACTTTATGATTCAATTTGTGCGAGTTTTTAACAAAATTACATTTAGTTTGCACAATCTACAATTCCTTCTATTATTTTATTATATAATTATATTTTTATTTTATTAAAATATTTAATATTTTGTATTGACCTATTTAATAAATTGTGTTTTTGATATTATTGAAGTTTAAGAGTTGAATTAATATATATATATATATATATATATATATATATATATATATATATATTATTGTTTTATTATTATTGTCAGTAATCGATGATTGTTTTAAATAAAAAATTGATTTACACATATTAAAGTAATAGTGAACTTGATTGTAAAATTATTTCGGACCTAATTAAATAATTTAGGGTGGAGGGACCATAATTAAATTAAAATTCATTAAAAGCAAAAAAAGTCAGATTTTCGAAACAGGAGCAGCGCCCCCTTCCCTTTTCCTTTTTCTTTCCCTCCCTCGTCAATTTCCCTACCCTCCTCTCCTTCCGCCATTTACTCTTTCGACGGCGCAACCACAGACCGGCTAGCTTCTCTTCTGACGACAGTAACTTTGGCGAACTCCAAGTGACGGCGAGCAGCTAGTTTGGTGGCTCCAGCAGCGGCGTTTCGCGAAGGAAAGGGAGAAGAAGTTCGCGAGTTCCTCCATTCGCTTCGCTCTGCTTATGCTGTCACTTTTACTAGCCTCAAGGTCGGTCTTTCTCTCACTCTCCATGCACACGCACGAGCCACCTTTTTTGTTTTTGGCGATTTTCACTGCCTTATTTGGTATCGATTGCCATTTCATCTTAGTGTTATTGATACTTTACTGATGATAACCCATGTATTTTTCTTTTATCCATTTCAATTTCCCATTAATATTTTTTTTGGCAAATGAAATGGGGAGAAAGTAAGGAATTATCTGCTGTTTTTGAATTGTTGATATGCATTTTTGTTTCAGTAATTTTCAGTTCTTTAGGATATTTGTTCGTTCACTAAAGGGTTTTTAATTTCCAAGTGTTTACTACTTTTTGATGATGGAGTGTAATATATTTGTTTGTTCTGTTTTTGGGTTGTGGCTCTTTGAGTTGTTGGCCTGTTTACATGAATGTTTTCCCTCTTTTGTCAACCCATTCGGCTTGTCTGGTTTGCCCTAATTCAAACTGGTTATACTAGTCTGACCTCTATAGAATTACTTGCTGGTCTTTTGAGTATAACTATTCCAAAATAGCACTTGCCTTAGCTGATTGATGTGGAACTTCAAAGAACACTCAAAAGGAAAAAAGAAATAAATTTTCAAATTTTCTAATAATTCTCAACTGTGTCAATGTCATAATAATACCTAGATGATATAGTTATTATAGTATAATAACTAGTCCTTAAGAGTACTAGTATGAGGAATCCCAAAATAAGAAAATACTAAACCATCATTAATTAGGAATTGTGGAATATTAAACAAACTCAAATTCTACTTCCTAAATTTCTTCTTAAATTAACCTTAAATCCCTAGTAGAAGATCCAGCATCACTAATCAAATGATGATTGGGCTTCTCATTCATTGACTCTTTATGATTGTTCCTGGAATAATAACTTTGCGGGGAGAAAAGAGAACGAATAGGTTATAAAGTGGCTTGTGATCAGGATCCAACATCAGCTGCTACTGTGTAGTGATTCTGCTTTCAAATGAAATTTTTGATGTATTTTGATTATGGTGTTTTGTTGAATTTATAGATATGTTGCTGAGTATTAAGCTGGTTTGAACACATACCAATAGGTTGGACTACACAACAGATGGATATAGTTGAATCCATACTTGATATTCCTGTGCAAAATCCTCCAGAGGAGGAATTCTCTTCTGCTGATTTGACTTGGACCAAGTTTGGCACGCCTGACCGCCATGATGATGTAGCTCTTATTCCTTATGATCGAGTTGATACTTTCATAATTGGAGAATGCTCTAATGTAGAGTGTCCAACTCGTTTTCACATTGAAAGGGGAAGAAAACGATCAAAGGGCAGCTTAAAGGAGTACAAGAATGATGAGTATTTGGAATATAAACTGTAAGTTTCTGGTGTACTCGAAAACTGTTTGTAGTGTCATGTGCTTTCGGTTGCATAGTTGTATGGTTGTATGTTTGTTACTAAAATTTCATTTTATTTTGTTTTTGAACATATCACTATTTTAGCATTCTATGAAGAATTAAGTTAAAACTGATGGCCGCTAAAAGAAAAAAGATGGACATTCATTTTCCTCTTCCTTTACTTGACACTATCCTTGTTATCAACTCTTTTAAGTCCATGTAGCTCTGATAATTTTTCAAGATGATTTAAAACCATGTAGTTCCCAAAATGAACAGATTAATCCTTGCCATGGCATGTTATATTATGCATACATGCATGCACAATCCCTTTTTAATGTTAGATTTATGTTACATATTAGCCTGCACACTTACTAAAACAGAGGAATAGGGAGAGAGAGATACAAATAGATGAGAAAAGAATAGAAGTAGGTGAGAAAAGAGGAGAGTAGATGAGAAGAGAAAGAAAATATTTCAGAGATGAGAGATATCTTTGATTATTAATGATCTTGGATAGTCTTCTCTTTACAATAAGTTTTTATTTATGCTTCTTTGGATCCTATAACTGCTCTCTACAATTATAATTGACTGGAGAGTAATTACAATATACTAGTACAATAGAATCTTCCTATTTAACTACTGGACTAAGCCCCTAACAGCTCCACTCCTTACTCATAACAATTTAGTTGGCCATTTAACTCCTGATTAGGAAGTATTATATGTTTACACAAATTTAATTGACAGTTTTGTTTTTCTTAAACTAAATGATTAAGTTCACGCGTTGATTTTCTTGTTTGTAAGGTATTGGTGCTCCTTTGGTCCCGAAAATTATGGAGAAGGTGGAGGCATATTACCTAGTCGAAGATATCGACTAAACACCAGAAATCGTGCTGCTAGGCCTCAATCCATGCGTGGCTGTACATGCCATTTTGTAGTGAAACGCCTATATGCTCGTCCTTCACTTGCACTTATCATATATAATGACCGGCGTCATGTAAACAAGTCTGGATTTGTCTGCCATGGGCCACTCGACAGAGATGCCATTGGCCCTGGTGCCAAGAAGATTCCTTATATTTGTAATGAAATTCAGCAGCAAACAATGTCTATGATCTATCTTGGAATTCCTGAGGAGAATGTGCTGGAGAAACACATTGAAGGCATTCAGCGATACTGTGGTTCAAATGCAAAGGTTGATAGCCTTGCTTCACAATATGTTCAAAAACTTGGGATGATTATAAAGAGATCCACCCATGAGCTGGATCTAGATGATCAAGCTAGCATCAGGATGTGGGTTGAACGCAATAAGAAATCTATTTTCTTTTATCAGAATACTTCAGAAGCTGATCCTTTTATTCTGGGGATCCAAACAGAATGGCAGTTGCAACAAATGATCCGATTCGGACATCGCAGTCTCATTGCAGCTGATTCAACATTTGGCATTAAGAGACTCAAGGTAATATACTGGTAGATTCCTACTTTTAAATACCTTTGAAACACATGTAAGGTAATTGATTATAGTCTGTTTGGTTGTCAGTATCCATTGTGCACACTTCTTGTGTTTGATTCAAGACAACATGCGCTTCCTGTTGCATGGGTAATCACACGCAGCTTTGCAAAGCCAGATGTTGCTAAGTGGATGAAGGCTTTACTCAGCCGAGCTTCAAGTGTAGAGCCTGGATGGAAGATCAGTGGATTTTTGATTGATGATGCTGCAGCAGAGAATGATCCCATAAGGCAAGTTAATTTCGCTCTAGAGGATAGTTCAACTTAAAAATATGCAATCATGAAGTATGGTAGTTTTATGCTGTGCATTGACTGGATTTTCAGGGACGTATTTGATTGCCCCATATTGTTTTCTCTATGGCGTGTTCGTAGATCATGGCTGAGGAATATTGTCAGAAAATGTAGTAACATTGAAGTTCAGCGGGAGATTTTCAAACGTCTAGGAAAAATAGTTTATGGAATTTGGGATGGACTTGATACTTTGGCTGCCTTGGAAGAGTTAACTCTTGATTTTGTTGATCAAACTGCATTCATACAATATTTCAAAGCTTCTTGGGTGCCTAAGATTGGTTAGATCTCTCTCTCTCTCTCTCTCTCTCTCTCTCTCTCTGTATTGTGGACACCATGGACACATACATGCACATTGACATTCATGCAGAGACCTCTAAACACGTGAAAGCATGGTGTGGAATTGCACTGATTCATGTTGTAATTTTTTTTTTTTTTTTTTATTTACTCCATGTTTAACAGAAATGTGGCTTTCAACAATGAGAGCTCTTCCTCTTGCGAGCCAAGAGGCATCTGGTGCCATAGAAGCCTATCATGTAAAGCTGAAAGCTAAATTATTTGATGATTCACATCTTGGTGCACTCCAGAGAGTTGATTGGTTAGTGCACAAGCTGACAACTGAGTTGCATTCAAGCTACTGGCTAGATCGGTATGCAGACGAAAGTGATTCTTTTCAAAATGTCAAGGAGGAATATGTTGCTTCTACATCATGGCACAGGGCCCTGCAAATCCCTGATACCGCTGTTACTTTGGATGATAAGGATCAGCTCTTTGCCAAGGTCTTAAGTCAGAAAGACAGCAATCTAACACATATAGTGTGGAATCCTGGATCAGAATTTGCTTTTTGTGATTGTGCATGGTCATTGCAAGGTAACCTTTGCAAGCACGTCATCAAGGTCAATGTGATATGTGAAAATCGACAAGGTTATCAGTCTTCTATGTCTTTCCGGTCCTTCAAAGAGATCTTGACAAGTCTCAGGAAAAAACATATGGATGATTCAATTGCTTTGGATTTGTCAATGGCTTGGACACAGCAGATGCTTGAACAGATTAAACAACTAGTTGAACTGAATAGCTCAAATAATATCAGTACTGTGGTAAATAATATGCCATTGAAATGGGTTTCTAAGAAAGGTAGAACATCTGTTGGCATACCATCGTCAATTCTGGTTCTTCCATCTAGTTCCAGGAGTATTACAAAGAATGTTGCTGTGCGTCAAAAGAATCGAAAGCGTAAAAGGTTGTCAAGATTAAGATGGTAGCATTGTGTTGGTGGATAGGAATAACCGGTTCCAAGACGGTTCTGACCCAAGCTAACTGATTTCTGCTCATAATTCTCTTTGGCTTCAAACATGTCAAGTATTGAGTATTGGTAATTCCAAATCCATTCTTGATGAAGTTTCGTGAATCCTGATCTGTGTTAGTCAACTGAGGATTAGATACTCCTTACCACCACCTTAGTTTCATTCTGATGAATGGACATGTTACGCCATGATATGGTTGAAAGCATAGAGTTACCTAGAGCTAAGGAAATCAAAGCTGTGCCTGTGCCTGAATGCTCAAGTTAACGTTCATGGGTTCAAACTTCAGTAGGCATTCATGAGAATATTGCCATTTATTTATTTCATTCTCTCATTCCTTGTGCAACGTATATATTCGGACAGAGGGGATGTATAAGCAAACTTTTGTTAAATTTTATAGATTGACACTCTGGAAATGTGTATGCTTTTTGACCTGGTAATTCCAACATTCCTAGATTGGCTTGAATAGAAAACAGCTATCATGAGTTGGAATTTGAGTTGTGGAGATAGATTACAACAGTTGCTGGATTGATGATCTACATTGAGAGCTAGAAGAATATGATGTGAAAAATGAGGGAATGCCTATTTGAATGCAAGGAGACGAGAAAGGAGGAGAGAGGAAGTTGGCAAGGGAGAGATTATTAAATTTGACTCATTACAGACTTTAGATTTGTTTATGAAATCTAAAGGACATATTTAGGCTGCAGTCATTGCCCTCTTAAGTTTAGGGTAAAGTTTTAATTTAATCCTTCTCCACCATCATTCTAGTATTAGAACAATTTATAGTGGCGGATTAAGAAAAATTTTTTGGTCAAACATATAAAAAATAAGTAATAAAATATTATAAAAAATTAAAAATGTAATATCTGATAGTGGTAAGATGTGTTCTTATGATTAGAATAGTGATTATTATGGTAATCACAATTGCAACAGCCTGTCTATTTCAACTATGTTCATGGTCTCGTACGTGAACATAATTATTAAATGTTATCATATCATTTCAAGGAATATAGTACAACTAGTTGGACGGACTTCATAATTTTTAGTAATTGTTTGTGCTTTTTCTTAGCCATAAAAAAAAAAACATAAATTCTATTTAAAATAATTTTTAAAATCCTTTTCATAATATTACTATTGTATGAGCATGTTTCTTAAATTCCTTTTCATAATATTATTGTTGTATGAGCATATATGAGGGATAAAAGTAGATAATGTTTTTTTTTTTAATATATTCTGATCAATAATTTTTTTTTGCTGTATAATTTGAATTGAGAACTGATTATAAATATTGCTAAATTATGCTCACAATTTGAAAATCCTGTAAGCATGGATACATTAAACCATAATAAGCTTTTGGAACTATTATTATTTTTTAGTGGTTATATCTTTCTCGTAAACCCTATCAAAGTGAAGTTGATTTTTATCATAAAACATTCATCTTTCAAATAACTGATAACAAAAGAAATATCATTGCATCTAAATGAATTTTAGCATTTACAATCCATAATAAATAGTTCTTGCCTCTAATGTTAAGGCCATAAATTAAAGTTTTGCTAGATTCATCATAGTAAAAAATTATCATTGGGGGTATATAAATTAGAAAAGAATTATCATGTTCAAAATAAATTTCTGGAACATATGGTAGATCATATTAATGTTCATATTTGTACTTCAAAATTTTCGAATGAGTAATCAAGAAGTTAAATAATTTTACTTCAAACAAAATAGCATGTAAAATAAACATTCATGTCACATAAGAAGAAATGTAATCATAACTATGTAAATTATTCTTCCAATAAGAAATCAGAAAGAACATGATAAATAGATTATGATCAAAACGAAACATAAAATTCAATCTTTGCTGCAAAACAAATGTGTATAATACATACATCTAGATGAAATGTAACGCGAGTTGTGGGTGATAATGAAAGTTAAGTATGACCAGCATTTAAGAAAGGGATAATTGCAAAAAAAAAAAGAAAAACCTGAATTTACTAAATTGTTTAATTCTATTTCAAAACTTTGAAAATTATCAATTAAACTCTAAACTTGGAAAGGAGTTGTAATTGCACCCTACCATTTGTTGCATTGCTAAAGGAGATAACATTATGCCACGTAAGATGTCAGCTCAGTGCCACCTCAACTAGGGATATTTGCCAAAAAAAACCTGAACTTTTAAATTTTTGTAATTTTACCACAAATTTTAAAAATTACTAATTAAATCATAAACTTTGAAAGGAGTTGTAATTGCCTCCTAACATTTATTACATCGTTAAAGGGGATAATGGTGTGCCACATAGGACACCAGCTTAGTGCCGCGTCAACCACTACTAATCCACAAGACTGCAGACATTAGCCCTTTTTTAGTTTTTTTCTCAGAATTTCTTATTTCACTATTTGCACCTTCATATCTCATATTCTCTTTGAATAAAATCTTGTCTCCATAGTGAATCTCTCTCTATGTGTGTGTGTGTGTGTGTGTATCCATGGTAGAAAGGTGCACAAATACTCACTCGACCATGCTCCACGAGAAATACGAGCTACTCCATGGGAGATATGATGGTGCTAAAGTAGGTCTCTGGTCTTGTAGTGTTATTCTCTATTTTTCTTCTAATTAGTTTTTGCCATTTCAAGATGATAATACAGTAGCCATGTATAGGGATTTAGTAGGTAATTTAGGGGTTAGAAAATCTATTAGTTGTGGTTTGCTCGGCACTGAGCTGGCATCCTACATGGCACACCGTTACCTTCCTTTAGTGGTGCAACAAACGGTAGAGTGCATTACAACTTCTTTCAAAGTTTAGGGTTTAATTGGTAATTATCAAAGTCTGGAGCAGAATTGTAAAAATTTGGAAAGTTCAGGCTTTTTTTTGGCAATTATCCCTAGTTGACGTGGCGTTGAGCTAGCGTCCTGCATAGCATGCCGTTATCCTCTTTAACGGTGCAACAAACGATAGGGTACAATTGCAACTCTTTTCAAAGTTTGGGTAGAATTGCAAAAATTTAGAAAGTTCAATTTTTTTTTAGCAATTATCCCTTTAAGAAATTAGAAACTCATGCAGATAACGCATTACAAATTAAAATTAAAAGAATAACTTAAAAGACACAAAAATGTGGAGAGAAAATTGGAATCTTTGTAATTTCATTTCTTGTTAAGTGTATCAATGTCAATCATAATATCTTTATTTTCAGGCATATATAAAAGGTAGTAGGGTGAATTCTTTTAAATGAATAAATAAATATATTACAAAAATACGAAAAAATAAAAATTGAAAAATACAAAAAAAATTTAAGAATTGAAGAATACAAATATCCACATTGATTTATTCATAGCAAAAAAAAAAAAGGTTTTCTTTTCATTTCTCTTTTAGGTAAATTACTATTAAGTTCCTATAGTTTGTCAAAAATTACCTATTTAGTCTTTTTTTTTTAAATTAATCCAATTAAAATGTCCCTATATTTTGTAAAATAAAACTCTTTAGTCCTTTTGTTAGATTTATGTAAAAAGACTGTTAATAAACTTATTTTAGCCTTGGTTAGAGGGACTAATGCTATGAATAGTTAAAATTATAAGGACTAAATAGTATAAATATTCAAGGCTAAAATAAATTGACTAACGTTTTCTTTGACAGAAGAACTATAGAGTTTGATTTTATAAAATATAAGGACATTTTAATTAGGTTTTAGAAAAATAGAGACTATGTAGTTAATTTTAATAAACTATAGGGACCTGATAGTCATTTTTCTTTTTGGTAAAATAGGGAAGCAATAGTTCAAGAACTACATAGCACAAAATCTACTATGGGCAACCCCATAACCATCATGAGCCAACCAATGCAATAGCCTAGGAGGAGGACCATGCAGCTTATGTTAGTCAACTGGAAAATCAACCGCAACACTAGCTAGAAAATTTGCACTTGAATTAGCTTCCCTCCAAATGTGGTTAATCCTCAACTTCCATCCATCTTGAAGGAGAGTCTTAATAGAAGAAACTAAAGAAAGAGGACTAGCAGGAGGCATAAGAACACTAGTAACCAAATTCACCATCAGCTAATTGTCACATTTAACCCAAAGCTTAGTGATACCTAGCCTCTTTGCCAATAATAAGCCCTTGTACAGAGCCCAAAACTTTGCCATTAAAACTAAGCAACAAAATAAGCTCTCCACACACCACTCGAGTTTCTAATCAGGCCCCTACCGAAAGCACGACCTTGCGCACCTTGAATTAAATTGTCTATAGTAAGCTTCATCCAATCATCTAGAGGCGACACCTGATGAACCCAAATCATCTACTTACACACCTTCTCTCATGACCCAGATTAACATAGTAAGAATAGCAGCAAAATTCTTAGCAGTAGAAGTTATTTCATAGACCAACGAATTAACTTCCACTACCTCATCTCACAACAAGATTGTCATTTTTATGATTTGAAATCTTCCAAGCTATTAAACTAAAAAGTAAAGGCTAGCTAACACCATAGGACACAACCTCATGATATAGATTCCTTACTGCCCATCCTGCAATTTTATCCCGAACATTAAAGAAATAAAAAAACAAAGGAAGAAGGCAATATAGCATGCTAACAGCCAAATAGAGGTAACCAAGTGACAATCACGCAAGGCATGCATAGTTGTCTTCATAGCCCCCTTGCAAAGCAGGCAATTCCTAGTAAGACTTAAATGTCTAAGAGCTTTTTCCCCAATTTTCATCGATTTATCATTACATGCAACCCGTAAGAAAGCCCAAACCCTTTAGGGTCCTTCGTAACTACACACGTGTTAGTAGTATGCCCTACAACATATAAAATAATTTCTATCTAGCAAATATTAATTCCTATTTAATGGCATATATATTTTCTTTTTATTTAAATTATTTAAATTTAATTGAAAAATATCTTTTAACAGCTTGTTAGATGTTTCATTCTGTAGATGTTAAGAATATGAGTGACGGAACAATCTAGTAAAAGTGTTATAATTTTGGTTCACTGCCAAGGATATCTCATTGGAAATGATTTATCCGAATAGATTGTCTTGTTTATTTGTTTCCGTGGGTTATTATGAGATACTAATAAGATGAAATAGTGAGTCTCATGCCATCTGACAAACATGGTGGTCACTTATCAGATAAGTAGGCTAAATCAGCGACATTATGATGATATATACATGGAGCTTACTCTTGTCAATACATTACCATCTAGATCATAATAGTGCATATAATCTGTTGACCTAAGATGACACGGTTATCTTGCATATAGGTGGTTTGAGTTTGATACTGTTTACATACTTGTACTGGGTATGAGCGTAAGAGAGTGTGTTGGTTCCGACTATTTATATATGGAGATAGGTGTTAAGTCAAAATGGAATCCGTTGCCCTAAGTAAAGGGATAAAATCTTATGTCTATCTAAATTGTTCTTGATAAATAAAATTCCTGGCTAGAATAGATAGACTTATTTAGAAAAGAGTTTTTTATTGAAAAGTCTTATTGATAAAGAATTGGAATTAAGATGAGCACATATGATTCTAAGCAATTAGGGTTTGACATAAACCATGACCTTAGCTAGAATTGAGATTATGCAACGAAAAGATTTTAATGCATGGTATGTATGATTAAGGTTCATGAGTTATGTATAAATTAATTCATCACTAGTTGGGTAGTCATGGTATACTATGCTAGGTGTCAACCATGATTTATGAGAACTAAGAGTGATATAAGAATTTCACTGTAAGTATGGAATAATTCCAATAATATTAAAGAGTTAATATTATTCTCATTGCCAATTAGTAATAAATCTATAAAGTCACACACAATAAGAATAATATGATCAAAGCATAATTAATTTGATTAATTAATTAAATTGTTAATTAGTTAATTAAATTAATGTTTTTAGTTTTTAATAAAATTGCAAAGTCTCTAATATGACTTGAAACTAAATTCATTAATGAAGTATTTAAGTTTATGTTTAAAGTATTTAAATATAAACTTGATTAATTAGTTATAAGGTAAGAGATTTTAATTTGATTGAAATGACTTAGGGAGTCTTGGAAGAGGGAAAATTAATAGTTAATTAGTATTTTACATAATACTAATTAATTAAGGTTTTAATTCCCTAAATTAACTTAACTTGATAAGTGGCCAAATCAAAATTGGAAAACACATTTAATTAGAGAATTAGATGTGGACACTTGTAAAGGTGGTAATGATTAGTGGTCAACGACTAATAGACTTAAGGGGAATTAAAAGTCTCTAAAAGTTAGAGATTGAAAGATTAAGTGGTTAATCTTCTTCTTCTTCTTCTCCATTTTTTTTTCTCAACCCAACCTTTCCACCCTTTTTCCTTGTGTTTAATTTAAGAGAAATTTTAAGTTATCACTCTTGAATTAAAGATAGAGAAATTATTTCTCTATATTTTCATTAGCTTAAAACTAAGAACCCCTAAACTTCATCTTTGTGTAAGCTTGGTCAAGACAAGGAGCAAAAGCACAAAGAAGTTTCAGTTGAGTCTTGGTACTTTGGTCATCTTGTTCGTGTGAACAGACTAGAGGATCGACTTTCGGGGATCTAAGCTCCCCGGATATGGTGTTGAATATGATTCTGCATCTAAGTGCATAAACTCCTTAATTTTGTCTTAATGATTTTAAGGTTTAAGTTTCCTAATGGCTAATAGGCTTTTTAGTAGTTGAGTTACAAGTGTTGTAACAAAAATATGTGTTTTGCAATAGTACAAAGAACTTATATGTTGCATGACACATTAGGATTTAAAAATTTAAAATTGCTAATTTTACACCCTTAGTGCTATCTTTCTTTCAATTGGTAATAGAGCCACCCTATTTTGCCATTCGAAACTTTATTTCATGTTATATGTTAGTTAGGAATCAAGAACATTACATTTTGGAATGTTAAAATTGAAAATATTTGAGCTCTAGAATAGTTACACGACCCATGGCGTGTTATGGAACACGGGCCGTGTAACCTACTAGTGGAAATAGAAATTTTATAGAAAAACATGCTGCCGGCATGTCCAGTTACACGGCCTGTGTTCTTCAAAACATGGCATGTGTTATGAAACACGCCTCGGGCCGTGTTTAACCTGGCGTGTCCAATTGCATAGAGTGTGTTACAAAACATGGCCTGTATTATGGAACACACCCTAGGTCGTGTTTTGCTTAAAATTTTCAATTTTTCAAATTTTTTAATTTTTCATTATGGTTAAAGTGTTTAATCATAATCCCAATTAAAATAACATGATTTTGGATATGATTCAAAAGGGAAAATAATTATTTTAATATTAGATATTTAAAATATTCCTTTTATTCAAGAGTTGAATATGGACATGCATAAAGGATGATCATAGACTTAAATTGACCTACGTGATTGGTTTATTTTATTTTATGGGACTGTAATAATTTTTTTTTTATTTACAAAGGGAATGTATTATAAAGTTGTTATAATAAGTCCTAGGTTATAAATTTATTTATTTGGGCTGCAGGCTCTTTTTTTTTTTTTTTTTTTTTTTTTGTATTTTTCACCTTGGCATGCCAAGGATACTTTATGTAATTAGCTTTGGTGGAAATTACAAGAAGAAAAGAGTTCAAATCATTGATGGAGATTAGTGGGAGCACAAGACTTCAAGAGTTGAAGATTGTCAAGCATGGTTCTAATAGATAAATGTAAACCTAGGATGCCCTAAGATCTAATCCTTGTGGCTAGGATTAGATTCCCATAGAATAGTCCATAATCATGCCTTTTACATTACTATTGATTAATGTATGTATGAAATATGTTCATGAATTTATATGAGATATGCATGAAAAATAGATAATATATAAAGTTAGACTAAATAGTAATTAAGTTGACCAAGAAATCTTCTAGTCAAATTATTAAGTTAGTAATGGTGTAATTTTGAAAATTGCATCATGGCTCTCCACCAAGGCAATTATTTGAAAAGTTTTAAATATTTACATTGTTGGCTATGGTAATATAGGAATGATGTATTTGGTTTAAGAGATCTTCTTAAAGTAATTATTGAAACATGAGATGTTGTGAGTATGTAAATACTTTAGTGATCAAGAATGGATGTACTTGAGATCATTAAAGTTTAAATTTGCATGCTTACTGACTTAGTGGGCTTAACTTAACTAATGCAAGATAAACCAAGAATGGATGTACCTGAGGTTTTGAGTATTAGGAGGTAAATAGTTTATTGAACCTCATATGAGATGTGAAGAGTACAATATTACTTATAAATTATCATGAATCCAAGAATAGATGTACTTGAAGATTATTAACAATTTTTGAGAATTTAATCACCTAGTAGAAATCTATTCCAACTAGGATTTTCGTTTTCTACTTTGGAAGTGTAGGATTCATTAAATTAGTGGGAGGACCAATTTGATTAAAAGATCATGTTCATTTTGGTTAATTACTTAGTACAATATACTGATTAGAATTTTGTTATTTTCTATAGTTGATTCTGATAAAATGACGTCAAAACCATCTAATGTACTTGCTGGCATACTCGATAACAATAGGCTAACTGGGTTAAACTTCTCAGATTGGTTAAGAAATCTCAAGATTGTCTTGAATTTGGAGTGTATTGGATATATTCTAGACTCTAAAGTTTTTGGTCCTTTACTTGAAGGGGCTTCCTAAGAGGAACAATACACCTTAGCTAAATGGAAGGGGGATGACACCATAGCACAGTCTTACATGCTTGCCTCTATGAATAATGAGTTACAAAAGCAACATGAAAAGATACATACATCATCTGAAATCCTAGTTCACTTACAAGAGTTGTATAGTGAACGTAGCAGGAATGCTAGATATGAGATATTTAAGCAACTATTTAAGATGAAGATGACAGAAGGGATGGATGTGGGAGCCCATGTACACAAGATGATCAGGCTCATTGAGTAGCTTGAGGCTCTTGAGTTTCAATGGACTTCTTAGTCCAAATAGATTTGATCTTACAATCCCTTCCTAAGTCATTTGTATCATTTATCATAAACTTTCATATGACTAAGATTAAATGTACGATTGCTAGGTTACTAAATTTGCTAGTCATTGCACAAAATAATATGCCAGGCAATAAGGGGAAGGCTACTTCTTTTTCCTCTGGAAAGTCCAAAAATAAGAAAGGCAATAAAAAGAAGAAAACCTCCACCCTAGGTCCTTATGAAAAAATAGCCAAAAACCAATATAAGAATAAGAAAAAGACTGAAGCTGTTGCAGATAAGGGAAAATGTTTCCATTGTCAGAAAAAAGGGCATTAGAAAAGAAATTACCCAGAGTATTTGGATTCTCTGAAGAGCAAGAAGGACAAACCTTTTGAAGGTATGTCCATATCTTATTATTTGGATACAGATAATACTTGTAGTTTATCTAAAGCTTAGGTTTTAGATACTGGTGCAAGTTCTCACATATATTTTGATATGCAGGAACTAGTAAGTAGTGAAAGCTTAGAGGCACAAGATGTTAGACTTAGAATTGGCAATGGAGCAAGTGTTACAGCATTAAACATGGAGTCTAAATCAATGTATCTAAAAGAACATGTTTTGTTTTTGGATCACATTTTGTATATACCTAATGCTTATAAAAACATCATTTCTGTATCTAGTTTGACTAGCAATGGATATGAATTTTATTTCATAGATGATGTTTGCAATATTTATTTTAGAAATAAAATTGTTGGCATGGGTTATTTGTAAGATGGCTTTTATTATTTAGATAATAATAACAAAGCAATCCCAAGCGACCCAATTGAGTTTAATGTAATCATTGAAACCAAATCAAGTCCAACACAACTTTGGCACTTAAGATTAGGTCATATTGTGGAAGATAGGATTACAAAGTTAGAAAGGATGGGAATTTTATCCACATTAGGTTCTGAACCTACTCTAACTTGCAAATCTTATCTTCAAGGTAAAATGACTAGATCACCTTTTGTTGGACAAGGAATAAGAGCTAAAGAAGTTTTGGAGCTACTACATAATGATGTATGTAGCCCATTTAAAGAAATGGCAAGGGTTTTTCCTACTTTATTACTTTCATAAATGATATACCCAGGTATGGATATTTGTATTTAATAAAATACAAACATGAATCTTTTGAAAAGTTCAAAGAATTCAAATCTAAAGTAGAAAAACAAACAGAAAAAAGTATTAAAACTCTAAGATCAGATCGAGGAGGTGAATACTTAAGTACTGAATTCAATAGTTCTTGAAAGAACATGGTATTTTTTCTCAATTGACTCCTCTTGGAACATCACAATTGAATGGTGTATCTGAAAGGAGAAATTACACCCTATTGGATATGGTGTAAAGTATGATGAACTATACAAACCTTCTAGTCTCTTTGTGGGGATATGCTTTAGAAACAACTTTATATCTTTTAAATTGTGTCCTTTCCAAATTAGTCTCTTCCACTTCATATGAGATATGGTATGAAAAGCAATCAAGTCTTAAACATGTTAAGATTTGGGGTTGTCCAGCTTATATAAAAAAGCTGAAGATTGATAAATTGGAAACAAAATTAGAAAAGGGATGGTTTGTTGGTTTTTCAAAAGATAGTTTTGGACATTATTTCTATCTTCCCACAACACAAAGAGTTATGATAAGTAGAGATGCTATTTTTCTTAAAAAAGAGTTTATTCAATAAGGTGGCAAAAGAAGGAAGATAGAATTAGAATTAGAGAATTCTGAACAATAAATAGACAAAATGGATATTGATCCATCCAGTGAGCCTATACCTATTGATGTTGTCTCCACGTCAATTCCTTGAAGATCAAGTAGAATATCTCATCCTCCCGAGATATAGATTTCTCATGAGAATGAACAAGAGTTATTTGTTTATGAAGAAATTGATCATGGTGATAATCCTATGACTTATGAAGAAGCTATATCAAATATAGATTATTTAAAATGGATAGATGCCATGAAGTTCAAAATGGATTTCATGTATAAGAATCAAGTTTGGAATCTTATAGACCAACCTAAAGGTATTGTACTAATAGTGAATAAATGGGTTTTCAAGAAAAAATTGGTTCTGATGGAAAGGTAGAGACCTATAAAGTAAGGCCAGTAGCAAAAAGGTTTCGCTAAAGGTAAAAGATCAACTATGAAAAGACCTTTTTCCTTGTAGCCATGTTAAAGTCCATTAGGATCTTATTGGCAATAGCTGCATAATATAATTATGAGATTTGGCAAATGAATGTCAAAACTACTTTCCTCAATGGATACATAAAAGAAGACATTTTCATGGAGCAACCTAAGGGTTTTGAATCCAAGAATGGTTCTAAAGTATGCAAACTTAAAAGATCCATTTATGGTCTAAAGCAAGCTTTGAGGAGTTGGAAGATAATCTTTGATGAAGCCATTAAATCTTTTAGTTTTATAAAAAATAAAGATGAACCATGTGTGTATAAGAAGGTTAGTGGGAGTGCAACCACTTTCCTAGTGTTGTATGTGGATGACATATTGTTAATAGGTAATGATGTCGGTATGCTAACAACTGTAAAAATTTGGTTGTCTAGTACTTTCTCCAGGTAAAACTTAAAGAAAGTAACCTATATTATGAGAATTTGCTTCTATAGAGATAGATAAAAAAGAATGATAGGTTTATCCCAAAGTCTATACTTGGAAAGGGTGTTGAAAAGGTTTAACATGCTTAATTCCAAGAAAGATTATTGCCTATGAGGCATGGTATCTATCTTTCCAAAGAAATGTCTCTAAAGACACTTGAGGAAAGAGAAAAGATGGCAAGAATTCCATATGCTTCAGATATTGGAAGTCTAATGTATGCTATGTTGTGTACAAGCCCGGATATCGCTTATGCTGTTAGTTTGACTAGCAGATTTCAATCCAATCCAGGTTTAGAACACTGGACTGTAGTCAAGAGTATCCTTAAGTACTTGAGAAGAACTAAGGATTTAATATTGATTTATGGAGGAGGTGATTTACAAATTGATGGATTTATAGACTCTGATTTCCAATCAGATGTAGATGATAGAAAGTCTATCTCAGGTTTTGTGTTTACTTATAATGGAGGTGCAGTCAACTGAAAAAGTTCCAAGTAGACAATAACTGCATATTTCACTACAGAAGCCGAGTATATTGCTGCATCTGATGCTGCAAAAGAGGCTGTTTGGATAAAAAAGTTTGTCATAGAACTTAGAGTGGTTCCTTTGATTGTGTCACCTGTACCTCTCTACTGTGACAACAATGGTGCTATTGCTCAAGCAAAGAAATTTAGGTCTCACCAGAAATTCAAACACATAGAAAACGCTATCATATTATCAGAGAAATAGTTAAAAGAGGCGATATAGCCATGCAAAAAATAGCTTCAGTTGAGAATCCAACTGATCCACTTACCAAAGCCATGACCCAAAATCAGTTAGATTGACATTTTGAGAAGATGGGTCTTAAATTTTATTGTAATTGGCTCTAGTGCAAGTGGGAGATTATTAGTAGTATACCCTAGAGCATATCAAATAATTTGTATCTTATAAATATTAATTCCTATTTAATGGCATGTATATTTTCTTTTAATTTAATCTGTTTAAATTTAATTAAAAAAATATCCTTTAACAGTTTGTTAGAATTTCATTCTTAAGATGTTAAGAATATGAGTAACGAAACAATCTAATACAAGTATTATAATTTTGGTTCACAGTCAAGGATACCTCATTGAAAATGATTTATCTGGATAGATTGTCACCTTTATTTGTTTCCGTGGATTAGTATGAGATACTAATAAGATGGAATGGATAGTCTCATGCCATATGAAAAACATGGTGGGTACTTATAAGATAAGTAGGCTAAATTAGTGACATGATCTATGGTGGTAAGACCAGGTAAGGCCTATTAAGCCCTTGGCTCACTACTTCTAAGTAAAAGTCCTTAGGAGCCTCTATATGAGCCTTGCACATTGGATCTATTTAAGCAAAAGTCCTACAGAGCCTCTGTGTGAGCCGGGCACATTGGATCCAAGGAATAACTGATAACAAGTCCATCTTATGTGAAATATTTATGATGTGAAAACTCATTTGAATGATGCATTGCATATGTATGAAATGCATGTTATAATTAAATGTTATTGGTTAGTTTACTTACTAAGCTTGTGTTGGCTCACCCCTTTCCCCTAACCCCAGGTGCAGGAGTGCAAGAATAAAAGAGTCCTTGGAGCTTGAGCAACAGGAGTAGCTATAGAGTGTTTATATGTATATTGTATGATTAGTGGACATAGCATGTAAAGGAATAGTTACTATGCTAGTATTTAAGTTTTGATAGATGTTTTATCTTGCAATTATGTATGTTTAAAATCTAAGCTAACTCCTCATGTAAGTATGCATGTATGAACTAATTATGCTTTAGTGGTTTTATGTATGTAAAGGTTCAAATTTTTTAGCCAATTCTATGTTATTTATGAATGACCAAATTAAAGTATAATAGTTTGGAGTATGCTTGGATTGTGAGATATAGGAATATGTTCATGTATAATAGGTCTTTATGCTTGCTATGGGTTCTGGTAGCCTTAAACTGACCCGATCCCTAGTGGCGGTAACAACCCCCTAGCTTAGGTCATTACACCTTAAGGGAGCACTTCCAAACTTAACGTATCAAATGTTTTGAATGTCTGTAAAAGAAATAAGAAAGTAAAGAAAAGTGAGCATACTCTTCCTAGGAAAGTAATTTTAAGTAATCCTTTGTTTGATAAAAGAAAGTTATATGGCTCTTAATAGTCTTACAAAGTGTGCAAAAAGAGTTTAACTTTGCACAAATAAAACAGAGGACATAAGTAATGGTAAATTAAAATAAAACCACAAAAAAAAAATTCAGCAAAATGCACGTAAGGTATTAAGCTCTTTCTTATGAGTTGAGTCATAGTGGAGGAAAGAACCTCCTTTTGACTTTATGAAAAGTTCCAAATTAGTATAGTGTGTCATTAGAAGGTCAAAGTCTATAGTCTTAGGCTTACTACAGGTTTTGGCAGCCTTAAACTGGCTTGTTCCCTAACATCGGTTATGTGACACCCCTTACTCGTCTACAGTATAGCCGAGTAAGATATGTCACATGGTGTATTGGAATACCATATTTTATTTCAATCATTTTTATTCTTCCTTCATTTATTTCTAATGGTTATGAAGTGTAATTTGTGAAATATAACTCATTTAAGTCATTTATTGAAATTACAAATTTATTTGAGGTTCCGAAAATTTTATAGAAAATCCGGTAGAGTACCAGCTAAAATGGAGAAAACAGTTCTTCGGAACCTATGAAAAACACTTCCAATAATCATTTCCAATCATTCTCAAACTCTAATAACCATCAACATGGTCTCAACATTAGCAATCATTTCAAATTCTCAATATTAATCTACAATTTCATTCAAATTCAAAATCAACTAAAATTTCATGAAGATATTCTCAAATTATATTAATTAACAAAATTCTTCAAAATATGTACATCAACATATGATTACATAAATTTACTATTTACATGAGTTCATAATTTACAAATCACAAACTGCTACCTATTACAAAATGCAAAAACATAATTTCAAAATGGACTTAAAGATCCTACCACTGATGCACTGTAGATAGAGGTGACTCTGACTCTAGGCAGATCTGTGACCTCACCTAGTCTGTGGTCTGCTGGGCTCTCTGTCTATCTCTCCAGAACCTACGCATGGTAAAAAGTGACACACTAAGCAATAATGCTTAGTGGTACCAATAATAAAATAAAAAGAACTAAAAGGAAATAAATATGCAGTGAGTGTATTGATGTTTCATGCAGACAAATTTTTGATAATTATTTGTAGTCTTATTTATTTGGTACTTGTTATATTCATTATTTCATTAAATTTATCAACTTTCATTTTTGACTGCCCAAGTAACCTATACTGGATGACTTGACTGGATAGACGGGTAAATTGACACTGAGTATCAAGTATCTCGGGCTGTCACAACATTGGTCACATATGTATCTCCCGGTGTGCAACAAAATAGCTGATAAGCTGTAATAAACATTAGGCACAAGGCCAAGTATCATCATAATATCAGAACGGCTAAAAGCCATAAAATCACAGAATAGCATAATGTCATGTCCAGTACTGTTAACTAAACCCTATTGGTATACAAACCTATCCAAACCAATCATATTAGGCCTACTAGAGCATGTTACACTTTTAAATTTTTACAATTCTTTGATATTGAAGTTTAATTATTACTATTCATTTTATTAGTCAACTAAAATGTTGACTTTGTCATAGACAATAGGTATATTGGTTCTAATATCCCTAACATACCAAATTTTGCATTTTAAAGTTGTTGGTATTAGTTGCCAATACAATTTCAAAGCTTAGTGTTAGTTATTTACAATTTTCAGATTTCAGATTTTAGATTTCAAGCACTAAGTTTACTATTCTATTGGTCATTTGTACAGTAGGAATTTGATAAAATTGTCTTCATGAAAGTTGTTTCTTATTGTGTCTAGTTACATTTCTTTTTTTGAATCACTTCATTTGGAGTTTTGTAGCTCAAGTTATGGCCTAAATACCCTAACTAGCCGGATTGCAATTTTCCAGATTTTCTGGGCAGAATCAATTCTACAGTTTTTATATGCTGACTGCAGGTCAGTTTTTGGACATGTTATGGTCAAAATTTGGGTTTGTTTTCTTCATGAAAGTTGTAGGGCTATATCTTAGCTTTCTGCTGGTAAAATTTTAGATCAATTAAACTTTTTTACACTGAGTTATGATCATTTGAACAAATACTGTTCATTTAGTCATTTTCTAGGGACAACATGATGGTCACCTGGATTAGGGTAATTTTTAGGTCAACTTGGTTTGGTTTTCTGGGCAGGATTTCTTCACCAAAGTTGTGCCATTATGTGTCTGGTTTCATGTCCAATTAGCATTGCACCAATTGAACCTATACAACTCCATTTATAGCTGCCCAAACCTACTGGACTCACACCCAGTCCTGCAAGTCACCAAGGGCAGCATGCCTAAACTCAACTCCATTATCCTTACTCACTTCAATTCCTCCTCACACACATTTAAATGGTCACTAATTAACCATTACAATGTTAATATACCATTACATGAGCAAACTCTAATGTTGTTCAATTGTCCAAATTTTCAAGTTCCATTCATGCATTACACTTGCATTACACTTGCACTTACATGTTCAATCACTCATCTCATACCAAGGGCAGCTCATAAACCACTTTGCTTCAAGTAAATTCATCAACCCTAACCAACCCTAAGCTGTCAAAATTATAGGGATGAACACACATAGTTTTATTTTGTTTTTCTTACATTTTTCCATTTATCTCATGGAATTAAGCATGAATTAAATAAAAGAGGTAAGAGATTGCACACTAACCTTGTTGGAGGTACTCCTAAGTTTGCAAAACCTCCTTTTTCCTTCTTCAAATTGCTGTTCAAGGCTTGGTCTAGTGGTAGGGACAATTTTTCATGAAGGAAAGTTAGGGTTTGGTGATGATTTGGTAAGGGATGTAAAGCTTTGGTGAAGCTTTAATGGTGGTTGGGTTAAGGGAGGGAGATGGCTGGTTTAAGATAAGGAAGAAGCAAATTATATTTTTAATTTTTTGGTCTCATTTATCCTCTTTTATTAGTTAATTAAGTGGTTATTAAATGTGATTGGTGGAATTTTTTTAAATGACATCATAATGATGTCATAATTGACATTTTCTTTCATATTCTTTTCTTTTCTTCTCTACTCATTTTCAATTTAATTTTTAGCAATATTTATTCATATTTTATATCATAATAATTATTTACTTAACTAGACAAGTCGGCCAAAAATCATCTCTGAAGACAAAATGACCAAAATGCCCTCCGTTTGGCTTAACAAACTAAAATTGTCTGTATCGATTGAAAAATTTTTCTAAGCATTTTCTTGGCATTCTAAAGCCATAGAAACCTCAATGACTCTTTTCTAGAGTCCCAAAAATTATTTTATGAATTTTTTTCCAAGTTTAGGGCTCCTAGTTGCGAGAACCACAACTTCCCACTGGGTTACCTATCGCTAGGGCACCGGCTCATTTAACTTGGTTGTATTTTATTTCTAAAATTTTTCCTAAATTTTTCTTATTAATATTTGAGTTAATTATGGTTCCTCACTTTAGTTTAAATATTTTCTAGATATTCTAACTATCCAGACCGACACTGATCACCGAAACAGTAGAATGTATAGAATTGCTACAGTGAGGGTGTTACAGGTTATGACCCCCTGGTTGGGTCATGACAGGAAGCTGTTAGCTAGCTAAAATTGTCTTCTTCAAAAATAGAAGGTTAAAAAGTTGATGCAATTGATTATTTCCTACTATAATAGACTTGGTCACGAAGCAAACCTATTGCAGCAACTTGGTTACCAAGCAAAATTTCTCTATAAATAGAGGTGCTAGGATACCATTAAAAAGACCAACTCCAATAACAACTCTCAACACAATTAATACCTGACAGACACAATATCTAAGCTTAATTTCTCTTAGTTCAACCTTTTTCTTTATATTTCAGTAGCCTTTTAGTTTTTTTTAGTCTAGTATCAATTTCATTTCAACCTTGTTTTTTTCATTTTAAGTAATCATTTTATAGTTCTTCAGCTAACATTTCAATTTCTATAATCAGTTTCTTAGTGTTCAATGCAAATTACAATTTTCTTATTCATATTTCAATCTCTGCAAATAATTTTTTAGTTTTAATGATAGTTTACATTACTTGCACAGATTTACATTTCAATAATCAGCCCTTTTAATTTTCAAAGCTCAATTTACATTTCTTTCAAATGATTACATTTTCAAGCAAATCAGTTTTTCAATTTCTCAAAGCTTTCATTTACACTTTTTGCACTGTGGCATGAGGCAAAAGATCATCTACTAGAATTGCATAAAATGCACTAGGTAATACCTAGGAAAAATGGTGGAGTCACATTGGTCTCATTTAAGTACTACGCCCTAGACAATATTTCCTAGACATGCAATTTATATAATCGTAATAGAATCGAGTCCACTGATAAGTACCGTTTTCTTATAACACTACCACGGTACTAAGGATTTATGCCACAAAGGCATAGATAGATGGGAGTCGCCACCCGGATAATAACCGAGATATTTTCATTGTTTTTTTCGAGGGACATCTGACTGATGCATCAATTTTTGAATGGACAATCAAAGGGACTTGATTGATGCACTCAATTTTCCGATAGGGTCATGGATGACAACTTACTCCTTACAGGGGTTCCACAACCATCATCGCCATTGCCCAATGTCTAGGTTTAGGATAGTGGGTACGTAAGGAGAAGGTGTTAGGCACCCCTTACTCCCGGTCTAACCTCGTTAATTCGAGTGCCAATTCTCTACTAAAGTTTGCAAAAGTCTTGTTTATTATTCCTTTATCAAACTTCTTACCTAAAAATGCAATTTTTAAACCTACACATGTAAGTAATTCAAATAAGAGTTGTTGTTTACAAATAATTCTCATACATAAGTACTCTCTATTCATGGGGTTGCTAAATTAAATTAAATGAAATTTACCGAATGACTAAAATTAATTTATTATTGATAATTTAATTTACAAACAAGTTCAGTTTACAAATAACTCTAAGTTTTTATGTAACTAATTAATTCATTTTCTTACCAAGTTAATTAAAATAAATAACTATGTACATGTGTAATTTATTCTAATAAATACATAAGGGCTCAAGTAATTACATCCTAAAAATATTTATTTCTAACATGTTAATTTATTTTATTTTTTATCAAATATTTAATTACATTTAATTTACATGCTAAAGTTAGTTTTTTATACAAACAAGATTTAATTTTAATTTACCTAATATTATTTAATTAAATTTTATACACAAGTGGGTTAAAGATACAAATAAAATTAATTTTATTATTTACCAACTAAATTCTATTATTACTATATATTACATACAAATTGTTATTTTAAGAAAGTTTAAGGGTTTACTTTACCTTTTAATTATTGCAATTGCCATTTGGGTAAGCTATTCTTAAAGAAGGGTCTTCTCTTCTAGTATGGTAAGTTAATCCTTGTCTTACTCCCGTTAAGCTCCACACAATTATTGTCTTTTTTGGTATTTACCTTAGGGCTACTTACCAATTTATTTATTTTTTAAATAAAATAAACATTATAATTAAAAATTTAATCACATAAAATATGGGCTTTTAATGGGCCAAAACCATACAATAGCCATGGGTCCATATAATTCTAACACTTCATAATGCCATATCATATCATATACATCATTAAAATTAGATCAAGATACAATTTAAAACTTGAACACAAAAAAGGAAATAAACAAAATGAAATTTCTAGATTTGGCAGATTCACTGTGTTTTTGTATTTGAAATTTTAAAAATAACTAAACAAGTATAAAAATTATAGAAAAATTAAAGGGGAAAGATCAAACATCATATTAAATTATAAAATTAATAACTAGATCAAAATCATTACCAAATAATTTACAAAAATTAAAATTTTGACAGTGATAGATTTGTACTACTTTTTTAAAACTACGATATCTCTCAAAATAAAAAATATTTTTTCATGAAACCAATGGGAAAAGTTAGATAAGATCTTGAATTCACAGACAAAGATGAAGAATTGAGAGAGATATGAGCCTTGAAAGTCGACTGCACTACAAATCGTGATTTGTCGATACCCTAATTTTGGAAAGTCATAAATTACTTAATTTAATAGTTTTTTTCACGATTCTTGAGGCTAAAATTATTAAAATTTCATAAAGGTTACAAATATAACTTTTACACAATTTTTACAAAAACAGAAGTACACAAAAATTAATTAAAAAGGAGGTGACAAAAATAAGAACATATGCAAAGTTGTTATCACCCTCAAATTTATACATAGACATGAATGTTATGAATATATAAGATCATCTAGAGGCATACAAACATGAAAGAATAGATGCATAGCATATTTCTTGAATATTCATAATTTAGAACACATACCTTGAAAAAATCTTGAAGGTTTTTTGAAGAAAAAAGGAAAAAAGAAAGAAGAAGAAATAAGATGGAGATGGAGAAAACTTACCAAATTAGAGAGATGGAATGAAAGTTTTTTTCTTGTGTTATGTTGTTCTCTACTCCCTTCCCTCTCTCTAACTCTATTTCTTGTTTTTTATGAGGTATTTATAGGGTTTAGGTCAAAAAATTATATAAGAATTTTATGTAATTACTAAATAAGAAGATTTAAGAAATAAGAAGATTTAAGGAGTCTTAAAGAGGAACTTTATATTTAGTTTTTATTTTCCTTCAAAGTTGAAAAAGAATTATGGGCTTTTATTTATTTAATCAAAATACCCTACTGAACCTTATTGGCCTTAGATATCCCAATTAGGTCAAATTAGGTTTTTTTTAGTAAAACAAATTCCTAAAATTAAATTTAAACAAAAAATGAAATTCATTTAAATTTAATTAAAGATTTTTTACTCTTCAAAATTATTTTCTCCAAAAAAACATGCCATACATGTGATTATCCATTTTTAATGCCTCTAAATATATTTCACAGTCATACAAATTTTTCATCATTAGGTTCCTCACGACCTCAATGCACATGCCCATAAGGTCACAAAAATAGTGGTCTACAGTTTGCCCCCCACTTTGGCAAGATTTGAAATCAATGCAAAAACATTGCTTAAATTTTTTCAAAGTGATAACAGAATTTTTCATTAAAACTTTTTGAAATCAAACGCGATATTAGCTGTGAAGATAGAGTATATCTTGCTCTATCGATATACTCTCTAGTTGAGTTAAGTTCAGGACTTTGAGTTATAAGACTACTTACGGTCTCACAATAGTGAAAATTGAGTGTATCTTGCTCTGTTGATACTCTTTGTGTCATGGGACTAGCTACGATCCCACAATAGTGACAATTGTGTGATTTGAAATTTTTTAGATTCATATTTAGGATCATAGTCCTAAACTGCCTACATATGCCCCTCGTTATCCTTGAAGAGGAATCAAACCCATACGTAGTTTGACATTTGAAAACTATGGTGATGCATGATATTTTATGCCTTACACACCTACAGGTGACATGTTGATGCATGCTCTTTTACACCTTACACAACTATGTCATACGCTCTAAACAAAGTCTAAGGACTTACCAAAAACTGATTTGTGATTTGGGATTTTGTGGATTCGTATTTAGGACCATAGTCCTAAACTGCCTATGTATCCCCCTTGTTATCCTTGAAGAGGAATCAGACCCACACATAGTTTGACACTTGAAAATAATCTTCCATGCCTTATAAACCTACAAGTGACATGTTAATGTGTGTTCTTTTATGCCTTACACAGCTATGTCATGTGCCCTAAACTAAGTCTAACGACTTACCAACAACTAATTACTGATTTGAAATTTTGTGGATTTGTATTTAGGACCATGATCCTATGCTGCCTATGTATTACCCTTGTTATCCTTGAAGAGGAATCAAACCCACACGTGGTTGGACACTTGAAAACTGTGGTGATGTATGATCTTTTATGCCTTACACACCTACAGGTGACATTTGATGCATGTTCTTCTATGCCTTATATAACTATGTCATGCGTCTTAAATAAGGTCTAAGGACTTACCAAAAACTGATATGTGATTTAGAATTTTATGGATTCATATTTAGGACCATGGTTCTAATTTGCCTACGTATCCTCGTTGTTATCTTTGAAGAGGAATTAGACCCATACATAGTTTGACACTTGAAGACTATAGTAATGCATGATCTTCTATGCCTTACACACTTACAAGTGATATGTTAATGCATGTTCTTCTATGCCTTACACAACTATGTCGTGCACCCTAAACAATATCTAAGGACTTACCAAAAACTGATATGTGATTTAAAAACTATGGTGATGCATGATCTTTTACGTCTTATACACCTAAAAGTGAAATGTTGATGCATGATCTTCTATGCCTTACATAACAATGTCGTGTACCCTAAAAAATGTCGAAGGACTTACAAAAAAAAAAAAAAAAACTGATCTATGATTTGAAAACTGAGATGACTGGATCTCATAACTACCTATGATGAATGTATTTTCTATCCTTCATGTATGCATGCATATTTCCATTGGGAAATATCTTTGAAAACTTCAATGAAATGAATATCATTGGGAAATTTTCTAAAAATTTCAAAGCTTTGACAATGGCATTATGGAAAACTTATTGGGGAGGTAGGAATTTTTCAAAACTTTTCAAAAAAATGCACACCAAGAGACTACTTGTAGGTTAAAATACAATTTTTCTCTAATTTTTCTTTGAAGTCCCTTTATCTTCTTACTATGGCTTGTCATTCTAAGACCATGTTTAAGCCTATGACTTATTTTGATTCATTATGCTTCTCCTCTTCTGTGTGTTTTATTCTTTGTACCCTAATTTTTTCCAGAAATGCCCTTTCAAGTTTTCATTTTAGAAGGCTTGCTCTAACTTTTGTCTAAGCTGCCCTTTCAGGTTTTCAACTTAGCGAGCTTTGTTTTTGCCTAAACTACCTTTTTAGGTTTTTGACTTACCTCTCTTTTTTCTTTTTTTTTTTTCTCTTTTTTTTTTTTTACTTAAACTACTGTCAAGGAATTCACTATTGATTATTCTATCGTGATAAAAAAACTCACATTGAACTAAAATATGCATTCCTATTACTTAGTTTTTTTGATGTATCCTTCTAGACAAAAGCATCTGCAATCATAATTAAATAGAATCCATTTCTTTCCATGTAAATAAAACTTTATTTATTAATTGGGGTATACCATTATCTTTTTTTACATTTAGTTTTGCCAAATTTCTAACATTTCAAAGTCAGAAATAAACTTTATATTCAGCTAAATGGCCTTTTTAGGTTTTCTATCTAGATTTTCACTCTCTCTCCTTTTGCCTAGACTGCCCTTTCGGGTCTTCAGCCTAGCATTTATTATTTTTCTTTTCTTCGCTCTCTTTTTAGTTTTTTATTTTTCCTTTTTTCTTATTTTTTCTTGACCCTAACTTTTGCCTAGACTTCCCTTTTCAGGTTTTCAGCCTAGCGGGCGTATCTCACACAAAATACCTTTTAAGCATGTCAAGGTTAGCCGGTTCTTGGAACTCATTTCCATCTAGGTCTAATATTCTCACAGCACCTTCTAGCAATACCTTCTTGACAATATATGGTAACCCAGTTTGGCTTGAATTTTCCTCTTAGACTAAAGGGAATGGGTTGGGCTTATTTCAAAACCATATCACCTTATTTAATCTTTCTTGGCCTAACCTTTTTGTTAAAGGCTTGGGCTATCTTCCTCTGATAAGACTACATGTGATATAACGCCCTCATTCTTTTCTCATCAATTAAAGCTAATTCTTCATATCTTTTTTTAGCCCATAAATTTTTTGGGACTTTAGCTTCAAGTATCACTATTAAAAATTCAACTTCTAGCTCAATGGGTAGCACTTCCATAAAATCACCTTTGATCTACATGCAATTATCTGAGACTATCTCATGAGGTACCCCAAATCGACAAATCAAATTCTTCCATACAAATTTTCTCATCTACTTAGCACCCACTATCTTGAAGGATTCAACCTCAACCCACTTAGTGAAGTAGTCAATTGCCACGACTATAAATCTTTGGCCATTAGAAGCTATGGGAGAAATCTTCCCTATAATGTCTATGCCCTAAACCGAAAATGGCCACGGTGAGGTCATGCTGTAGAGCTTACTTGGAGGTAAATGATTCAAATTCCCATGGATTTGACATTCATGGTATTTTTTTAACAAACTTAGTATAATTAGTCTCCATGGTGGACTAATAATAACCCAACCTTAGAATTTTCCTAGCTAAAGTCATTTCATTCATGTGACTATATGAGGACCACACATTCCCATATGTACTTCTTCCATTATTTGTTTAGCCTTGCTTAGCCTACTTTTTGGTCACACATAAGAGTAAAAGCCCTTCAAAGAATCTTTTGCAGAGTTGCCCCCTCGCCAAAGTAAACTGAGTGGCTAATCTAAGAATTATTACTCTATATTTTTTATTGGTTGATTGCAAGTATTCCTTCACTTCTAGATACCTCCTTATATCTACATATCATTTTCCTTCATCCTTTAGGTCTACTTATGTTACTGCTAATCTTTCATGGCATGAAATTTTACTCCTCATTAGGATAACTAACTGAGTCAACTTTTGATCACCCTTTTCCCATAAGGATGCCAGTGTAGCTAGGGAATCAACCATCTTATTCTAAGCTTGAGGCATCTGTTTTATAATCACCTCATCAAAATAAGCTAATAGGTTTTTTACATACTCTAAGTATGGCCTCAATTTTCCTTCCTTCAATTCCCATTCAGCTTTAATATAAGAGACCACTAGTATTAAATCTCTAATTACCTCTACTTTCTTAGCCCTAACAACTATTAATGCTTATAGGCCATAAATGCAGGCCTCATATTCGAATATGTAGGGATCTTGTGTTATAATATATCCCGATTAATCCTAGGCAAATCCTTATAACACCAGGCAAACACTTTTTGGTACTTTGTTAATAAAGTTATAAATTTATTTTTTTTCTTTTTGAGTTAGATCTTTGGCTGATTTTATTTCTTTAAATTTTTTTTGTGTACCCAAAATTAATAGAGATCGATTTTAATGCATTAACAAAAATAAATTCTAAACAATTGTGAATGTCATGCATATGCCCATTAGAATAAGCATCAAACAAGTAAGCAAAAAGACTAGTCATGTTATTGATCTTTGCCTTAAAATCAGCATCAAGTACTTTAGAAATTTAACATCAGCATTATTGTCATTATAAAAGACAGACTCAAACTTAGGAATGTAGCTCTAGGTGTTTGGCTTCAATGCAGTCTTTAGATTGGTGGTGCTGATTTTTTGCTCTAGCTCTTTCACATGTGATAGCTCTTGATCATCTGTCCGATTAATTACCCCCTCTTTCAAGAACTTAGTAGGCTTTGGCTTTTCTTCCTCTTCAATTGGCTTATAGCCCAAATCATACCTTGTGATCTGCCCCTTTATCTTAAGAAAAGTCACTAGGCTATCTACATGTTTTCTTAGGTCCATGCTAGGAAAAAACTTCATCCCCTTCATCATAGTAGCCACTTTTGGATCCATCCAATCTTTTTAGATCCCAGCAACTTGAAAACCAGACATTGGTGGAGTTAAACCATTTACTTATAGTGCAGTTACCTCCCTATCAGAATCAGTCCAGACATCCAAAGGACCCTCATCATCGCTAGAATTATCACAAATGTCAACAAACATTATAGACTAAGGTTCATTGGGCTTCTAGATGGCTTGGATAAGGTCAATAATTTTGTCAAGATTATTTAGGGTGGTGGAGATCATGTAGAGACCTAGTGGAGGTGGAACATTGTGGTTAGGCACAGGTGTTTGGTTGATTTTTTGGGTCGGCTATCTTTTTAGCATTAATTAATTCTTGGATATCATGCTTAAGCTTGAAGCATCGATCGGTGTCATGACTGTTATTTGATATCATAGCTAGGTGAGAGTGGATTTGGTAGCGGTCTGGGTGCTAGGGGCTACAAGAGGCCTCTAGCTTTAAGACATTAAAAAATTTTGGATAAGGGTTGGTTGAATTGGGAAAATCTCCTTTGGGTATGAAACACAATATGAACCTCAATAACCTTATTTTCTCTTATACCTCAGACATCTTGGTGTTTAAGGTTTCATCAAGTATTTTCTTAAACATGATCATAATGTCTTCCATCTTAACTGATGCAGGTGAAATCATTACTAGTCTCTTCCCTTTCCTAACTAAAGTGACCTGATTAGAAGTTTTTTTGGTGTGCTTCGAGGCTATTTTTGCTTTTAAAAAAAAGGACTTAAGGGTTAACCTAAACATGCTATGTACATAAATGTAATGCATGAATGGACCATTTTTTTTTTTACCTTTACCTGTTCCTGAAAATACAACCAAAACTGAAGTACATCAATTGGACCAAAATCAAAACCAAAACCACAATATGAACCAAACTAAAAAAAATCAAAACCTTCATTATAACTAAATCTTCGCCTGCTTATTCCTCCAGCTCTCACATATGAGGCAGGATAAAAATCTATATCCTTAATGTTTAACCATAAGTATGCTTCCTCTTGCCTAACATGGGTTTACCTGGGCCTATACACACATTGGGTTTATGCATAGGCCTAGGTTCATTTCAACCACCACTAAGACTTATAATTTGGATAGTAAGGCTATAAATCCAACATAATAAATCTACAGGGTACCTAGGGCTGAAATCTATAGCTCATGGGCTTTATTAGGTAGGAGAAAGGGTTACCCATGCGAAAGCTCATCCATTAAGCACAATGGCTAGAGTTGTGGCTCTCTTATGTACTCAAAGGTACTGGCATAGGATTCTAACATTCATTAGTTTGCCATAGCTCGAGTAGAGCTATGCCCCCTCAATTAGTACTAGTGGGGCTAAAAGGGTAAGTGTGATTCGTGTGATAGTGTAGTGCAATGCAAAAAAGTTTGATAAAGGAATATTATTAGACTAGTAGAAACATGTTGGAGTAAATATCCATTATCCCAAGTGGAGTCACCAAACTGTGGCATGAGGCGAAAGATCATCTACTATGATTGCATAAAGTGCACCAGGTAATGCCTAGAAAAGATGGTGGAGTCACATCGGTCTTATTTAAGTAGCACCTCCTTAGACAATATTTCCTAGACATGCAATTTAAACAATCATAATATAATCAAGTCCATAGGTAAGTATCGTCTTCCCATAACACTACTATAGTACTAAGGATTTATGCTATAAAGGAATAGATAGACAGAAGTCGTCACCCGGATAATAATTGGGACATATTGATTATTTCTTTCGAGGGACATCTGACTAAGGCATCAATTTCCGAAGGGACAACTGGAGGGACTTGATTGATGCACTCAATTTTCTAATAAGGTCATAGATAACAACTTACTCCTTACAAAGGTTCCACAACCGTTATCACTATAGCCTAATGTCTATGTTCGGGATAGTGGAAACGTAAGGGGAAGGTGTTAACCTCATTAATTCGAGTACCAGTTTTCTACCAATATTTCTAAAATCCTTATTTATTATTCCTTTACCAAACTTCTTACCTAAAAATGTAATTTCTAAACCTACACGCGCAAGTAATTCAAATAGTGGTTGTTCTTTACAAATAATTTTCATGGACAAGTACTTTCTATCTATGGGGTTGCTAAATTAAATTAAGTAAAATTTACCAAATGACTAAATTTAATTTATTATTAATAATTTAATTTATAAACAAGTTCAGTTTATAAACAAAACCCTAAGGATAATTAATAAATAAGTTATGTACATGTATAATTTATTCTAATAAACACATAAAGGGTCAAGTAATTACATCCTAAAAATATTTGTTTCTAACATGTTAATTTATTTTATTTCTTACCGAATATTTAATTACATTTAATTTGCATGCCAAAGTTAGTTTTTTTATACAAATAATATTTAATTTTAATTTACCTAATATTTATTTAATTAAATTTCATGCACAAGTGGGTTAAAGATATAAATAAATTTGATTTTATTATTTACCAAGTAAATCCTATTATTACCACATATTACATACAAAATTGTTATTTTAAGAAAGTTTAAGGGGGTACTTACTTTTTAATTATTGCAATTACTATTGGGGCAAGCTACTCTTAAAGAAGTGTGTTCTCTTCTAGTATTTCAAGTTAATCCTTGTCTTACTCCCGTTAAACTCTACTAAGCTCTACGCAATTATTGCCCTTTTTAATACTTACCTTAGGGCTACTTACTAATTTATTTTTTTAAAATAAAATAAATGTTACAATTAAAAATTTAATCACTTATAATATGGGCTTTTAATGAGCCAAAACTAACAATAGTCATAGGTCCATCTAACCTAATCTAACACTTCATAACACCAAATCACATCATCATTAAAATTAGATTAAGATACAATTTAAAACTTGAACACAAAAAAAGAAATAAACAAAATAAAATTTCCATATTTGACAAATTCACCGTGTATTTGTATTTGAATTTCCGAAAATATCTAAACAAACATAAAAATTATAGGAGAAAGATCAAATACCTTATTAAATTATAAAATTAATAACCAGGTCAAAATCATTACCTTAAAATTTACAAAAATTGAAACTTTTGACAGTGATAGATTTACACTACTTTTTTAAAACTACAATATCTCTCAAAATATAAAAGATTTTTTTCATGAAACGAATAGAAAGTTAGACAAGATCTTGAATTTAATTTTATCCTCAAGAATCGCGTAAAAAGATAAAGAATTAAGAAAGATATGAGTCTTGAAAGTCAGCTGCAATTCAATCATGATATGCAGATGCTCTAATTTGGACAGCCATAAATTACTCAATTTAATAGTTTTTTTCACAATTCTTAAGGCTAAAATTATTTAAATTTCATAAAGATTACAAATATAATTTTTATAGAAATAGAAGTACACGAAAATTAATTAAAAGTAAAGTGACAGAAACAAGAACATGTGTAGAGTTGTTAACGCCCTCAAATTTGTCACATATATATGAATGTTATGAACATATAAGACTATCTAGAGGCACATGAACATGAAAAAAATAGATGTGTGGCATATTTCTTGTATATTCATAATTTAGAACACATATTTTAAAGAAATCTTAAAGGTTTCTTGAAGGAAAAAGAAAAAAGGAAAGAAGAAGAAAGAAAGATGGAGATGGGAAAAGCTTACTGAATTAGAGATATGGAGTGAGAGTTTTTTCTTATGTTGGTTGCTCTCTCCTCCCCTCCCTCTCTCTAACTCTGTTTCTTCTTTTCTATGAGGTATTTATCGGGTTTATGTCAAAAAATTATATATGAAGTTTATGCATTACCAAATAAGAAGATTTAAGGAGTCTTAAAGAGGAAACTTCCTACTTAATTTTTATTTTCCTTTAAAATAAAAAAGAATTGTGGGTTTTTATTTATTTAATCAAAATACCCTACTAGGCATTATTAACCTTAGAGAGCCCAATTAGGTTTTTTAATAAAATAAATTCCTAAAATTAAATTTAAACAAAATATGAATTTCATTTAAATTTAATTCAACATTTTTTCTCTTCAAAATTATTTTCTCTAAAAAAAATGCCATACATATGATTATTCATTTTTAATGCTTCTAAATATATTTCACAGTCATACAAATTTTTCATCATTAGGTTCCTCATGGCCTCAATGCATATGCTCACAAGATCACAAAAATAAGGGTTTACATGCACATATTTATATTTTCTCAGCTAATAATTTACTTTTTCGATCAAATGCAAAATTTACACTTTTTTTGCACAGATTTGCTTTTTGAAGCAATCACCAATAAACAACCTTTATTTTTCAAGCATGACCTTTTCTCTTTCTGTAATAGTCAAGCTCCAACCACTAGAGGAATTGTCCACTTTGGCCATAAGCCTCACGGTTTTTCCCATAGTTAGAATGGAGAACTTCCCAGGAGGTCACCCATCCTAGGATTTCTCTCAAGCGAGCACGCTTAACCCTGGAGTTCTTCAAACTCTCTAGGCCATTTCACCAAAAGGCGCTTCTAGTAATTAGTTCTTCTATTTTATATATCATTACCTTCTACTCCCATTTCGACGTGGGACTAGTTTGCCATCTTTCAGGGAGCTTTTCACCTCGTCCATCCTAAGCGAAGCAACCAGTCACTGGGTACTGAGGGAGCTTCTGGCTTTGATACTAATTGCAACAGTCAGGCTCTAACCACTAGAGGAATTGTCTACTTTGGCCATAAGCCTCACAGTTTTGTCCCATAGGTAGAATGGAGAGCATCCCAAGAGGTCACCTATCCTAGACTTTCTCTCAAGCAAGCACGCTTAACCCTGGAGTTCTTCCAACTCTTTAGGCCATTCTACCAAAAGGTGCCTCGAGTGATTAGTTCCCCCATTTTATATATCATTACCTTCCACTTCCATTCTGATGTGGGACGAGTTTCCCATCTTTCAGGGAGTGGCTGAAAAATTTAGACCATTTCTCGATTTGTGTGTGTCATCCTTACGCAGGGACCATGCTAATCTTCTCTAGAAATGAAAATGAGTAAAATAGTCACAAAAATTACCCTGCCAGAATATAGGGACTGGTTGCTTCGCTTAGGATAGAAGAGGCAAAGATTAGCATGGTCCCTGCGTAAGGATGGCACACACAAATCGAGAAATGGTCCAAATTTTCTATCCACTCCCTGAAAGATGGGAAACTCGTTCCACATTGGAATGGGAGTGGAAGGTAATGATATATAAAATGGGGAAGCTAATCACTAAAGGCGCCTTTTGGTGGAATAACTTGGAGAGTTGGAAGAACTCTAGGGTTAAGGGTGCTCGCTTGAGAGAAATCCTAGGATGGGTGATCTCTTAGGAAGTTCTCCATTCCACTTATGGGATAAAATCATGAGGCTTATGGCTAAAGTGGATAATTCCTCTAGTGGTTAGAGCCTGACTATTACAATTGGTATCAGAGCCAGAAGCTCCCTCAGTACAGTGCGTCGAGTGAGTACAATAGAGTATTGAGGGGGTGAGCTAGCGATTGGTTTCTTTGCTTAGGATGGACGAGGCAAAAAGCTCCCTGAAAGATGGGAAACTCGTCCTACATCGGAATGAGAGTGGAAGGTAATAAAATATAAAATGGGGGAACTAATCACTAGAGGCACCTTTTGGTGGAATGGCCTGGAGAGTTGGAAGAACTCCAGGGTTAAGCGTGTTCGCTTGAGAAAAATCCTAGGATGGGTGACCTCCTAGGAAGTTCTCTGTTCCACCTATGGAACAAAACTGTGAGGCTTATAGCCAAAGTGGACAATTCCTCTAGTGGTTGGAGCTTGACCATTACACTTTCATGCAAAGGCTATCTTTTAATTTTTCAGCAACCAATCCCATCTTCTCAAATTTCACAAAGTCTATACAAATAGAGATCTTAATAAAGGGCATCCTACTAGAGTCAAGGAACTTAAGGAGAAGTTCAGTCCTTTATTTCCCACCAATCGTTTAGATTGAAAGTTAGAACAATGCATTCATACAACATAATTGGGATCTTAGCATTAGCAATCCAACATATAAGTGAGAAAAAAATGCCATTTTTGCTTTTGACATGCTCAAATTGAGTAAAATTAATTTAGCATTGAAACATGATGTAATTTAAGGCCAATAATTACTTAGTAAATTTGGATATGTGTGTAACATCCTCACTATAGGCAGTTTCATACGTTCTACTATTCGGATGATTAATGTCTATTGGGACGGCTAGAATATCGGGAACCACACTTAAACTAGAGTGAGGAGTTATAAATTAGTTAAGTAAGGATCAAGTAAAGTTGAAGAAAAATAAAAGAAGTGGAGCGTAAATCGGTTAAGTGAGCCTAAGTCCACAACGATGGGTGACCGAACTGCGAAATAACTATGAGTTCAGTTGCTACTCCAAATTCATGAGGAACCCTGTGAGACTTTTATTTAGGACTTAATTGAGGGATTAATGGAAATCAATAAGTTCAAGAAATGAAAGGAAACCAATGCAAAAAACTTAATGGTAAAGACGGACTATAACCCGATGAAGGGTATTTTGGTCATTTCACTTGAAGAGCTGACTTTTGACCAAAATGTCACGTGAATTAAATGAAATTAAAATATTGAAGTGGACTTTAATTAATTGGAAAGAGAATGAAAAAATAAGGAGAATGGAAATAGAAATATGGTGATGGAAGAATTAAAATTTCAATTATAATTATTAAATATCTATTTTTCCTAATAAGACAAATTAATTAAATTAAAGTTTATAACTTTAAATATACCAAATTAGGTTATTGGTCTTCATTTCATCTTCTTCCTTCCAAACTGCCATCACCCTCATTCTCTCTCTTTCTCTCTCAAATTCCACCATTAAAGCTTCAATCAAGCTTCCAAATCCTAACTTTCCTCCACAATTTATTTAGGATATCAAAAGAAATCACTAAATTGAGCCTTGATTAGAAGAAAGCATATAAGATATTCAAGGAAAGTGGAAGGATTCGTAGAAGGGAAATTTGACCAAATCAAGGTAAGTTGGGATTTATACTTATTTAGCTATTAGCTAATGATATTCAAGTTGAATATGAAGTTTTCTATGGAAAATTGATTGAAATCTTTGGTATGTTGAAGAAGGAAATTTCAGCCAAGGGTGGATTCAAGTTGGAAAGTCAAGTTTGGTTGGATTGGGAGGTTGATTTGAGTTGGTTAAAGCTTAAGCACATAGATTAGTGCTATGAATTATGATTTGAAATTAGGGTTTCATGAAATTAGAGTTTTCAATTTTTATGCCCTATTTGATGTGTTTATGCCTAAATTAAGATCATTTGGTGTGCAATTGTTGTAAAATGTTGATGAAATACCAAAACAAATGAGTGAATGTAGAGTGGTGGATTCGGACTGCTCCTGGATAGCCTAAGTCTAGTGAGTTCAAATGCTTATAACTTGAGCTAGACAACTCCAATTGATGTGAAACCAAAGCCAAATTAATATTAAATTTTTCATGAAGAACACTTGACCTGAAATTGACTGGAAGTCACTTGAATTCTGAGTTGAATCTGGAAATGAAAATATGAAATTCTAGAAAAATGACTAAATGAATAGTATACACTAAAATTAGCATAACTTGTACTAGAAAACTCCAAATGAGGTGATTTTTGTTTTGTTGGAAAGCGAAGACATAACAGAAGAACTTTTATGAAAAACAAACTGCCCAGTTCTAATTGTAAATTGGCCAAATTCTGGAATCTAAAAGCTTGATCAAAACCTGTATTAGGACTAGAATTGTAAAATATAGTATATGAGCAGTAGCGAATCAAAATTTCAAATTGAGTGATTCTTGAACCTGTGTAACCCTGAGGCACAGGGGAACAATTCATATGAATAACATGGACTCGAATTGTGATTGTAACTTACTCAAAATGGCTTAACAAAATAGTTTCAGAAATCTGCCCTGTTCTGGAATGCCCTGAACCTGAAACTGGTCATTGGACCAGTTTTGGTAAAATGGCTATAACTTGAGTTACACATATGCAAATTGAATGATTCCAAAGCCAAAATAAACATAAGACATAGATCTATAAACTTCATGAAGAAAGTATGGCCAAATTTTTACTGCATCTTGACCAAATCTATTAGAGAAGTTAAAGTACCAAATCTGGAACTTATGAAATATCCATAAAATGGCTTGAAATGTAAATTGTGTTTAACGTCAATGGTTTCATGAACATATATGACATATGAATATGTGATTGGGACCTATTGTGATACCCTTCACTCGTTTACAGTGTAGCTGAGCAAGACATGTCACACTTGGTGTCGGAACACTCTATCTTATCTTACTTTAATCCTTAATTTATTTTGAACTCATTATAATTTAAAATCGATTATCTTCTAAGGAGAATCTAACAGAGTTTCTCCCTATTTTATTATCATTTGACGTTTTTCACGATTCACCTGACTTACAAATTTCATAATATTTTGAAATAAAAATCTCATCCATGCTAATCATAATCATCTGATCAGTTCAAATATTCTCTATAAAATTCAATTTCACATTCATTTCCATACATTATCATTCATGCTGCATTCACATATCAAAATTCTCATATTTCCATTAATTTACATAATTTGCAAACTAATTGAATAAATTTACAATTTATATGATATACAAATTAATTACAATTCCATAATCTATATTTCAACATACAATTCATAATTTACATTACAATTAATAACTAATTATAATGTACAAAATAAATAATATGACCTATATAGGCCCTATCTTCATGCATTGCTGAGGAGGTGATAACCTTGAACACTCTGCAGATCCGAACTCCAAAATCCTAGTCTAATATCCACTGGGCTTTGTCTTCAGTACCTGCGTGAAGGAAACAAATCTATCACACTAAGCATTGCTGTTTAGTGGTGCGATAATATAACAAAGGAAATAATATACAATTAAGATAAAATCGAAGCAATATTTGGATGCTCAAGAATTAATTTAATTTCGTGTGAGATTACTAATATTAATTTTTGGTTATCCTAATTTTTCCTTCTTTGAAGTAATAATATATACAACATTCAATTATTTAATAATATTAAATTTAATCTTAATTTGTTATGAGAGATGCATTTGTAATATTGATTTACATTCTATTTCTTTTGCAAATCTTCTTATCATTTCACTAATTTATTTCTAGGTATTTTGAATCATTGTATAGTAAATAAAATTTTAAAACTAATTCTAGTTTCTTTCTTATTCATTCATTTAATTCACATTATTCTTAACAAATTTCACTACCCAAGTAACCTATGACAGGCTGACTAAACTGGATAAGCGGGTTGTTGGCACTGGACACCGCAGTGTCTCGGGCCGTCATACCATAGGATGTGTAAGCTCAGTACGTCAACTACGTATGCAGTCAGTATGGCTAAAAAGCCATGATAACAAATCAATATGGCTAAAAGCTATGATAACAAGTAATCAGGCATAAAAGCCATGAGTGCGGGCATAAAGCCATAAATACAGGCATAAAGCCTTACGCAGTACTGCTAAAATAATACCCTATTGGCATGCCAATCTATCCAATCTAACACACGTGTCTAGGCAATATATGGGCACATTAGTACCTTTAAGGGTTCATAACTATCATTTTTTTTTCATTATATGTTCCAATTATAATTTATAACATTTCCATTTTTATTCCTAGCTGTAAATGTCTAAAATACAATTCTACCTAAATTATGTATTCATCCTTTTTATTCATTCATTATGTCATTCATATTCATCACAATTTATAACAATTATTTTCATGTGTAATTGTACTCAAAGCATTTTTTCCTTATCCTTTCTCCAATAATGAGAACTAAAGTCTCATTTATATATTCATTTATTCATTACACTATGTATATAAATTGTCATTCATATTTTAAGTAATCCATGAACATTTTATGGATTTCAAATTTAACTAAATTTTCCTTAAATCCTAGAGTCACTCAACTTCAAGAATTTAAATTCATTAATCACATTAGTATACCATTTCCTATATCATTGGGGTTACTATTCACTTGACCATTTTCCTTCAAATGTTAACTTTTTAATTCATAATTTGTTAAATCTAAGTTCACCAAGATACCATATTTTGTATTTTATTTTTGTTGGCATTGATTGCCAAACTCAATTCCTAGCCTCCTAGGTTTTATTTCAAATTTTCATAATTTGAGGTCCAAATTCATTATTCCATTGGACTTGGCTACAGTAAAAAATTTGATAAAACTTTCTTCATGAAAGTTGTTCTAAATTGTCTAAGCTTTCTATTGATATAAAATTTAGGTCATTTGGACATTTCTATACTAAGTTATGACCATTTGAACAAACACTATTCATTTGGTCAATTTCCAGGACTAGCAGGTTAGTTACCCAGATTTGGTCAATTTTTAGAGTATTCTAAGTTTGTTTTCTGGGTAAGGTTTCTTCATCAAAGTTGTGCTATTATATTTCTAGTTTCATGTCCAATTGCCCTTGCACCAATTGAACCTACACCACTTAAGTTACAGTCACCCAAATCTGCTAGACTCACATCCAACCCTATAGGTCACCTAAGGCAGCATACCTAACCTCAATTCCATTGGCATAAATCACTTCAACTCCTCATCAAATATAGCCAAATGGTTACTAATTGACCATTAGGACTCCAATTCCATAACACATGAACAAAAGCCTAACTTCATGCCTCAAACCCTAATTTTCAAATGTCCATTTCATACAACCCATACAAAATTAACATTATAATCATATATACACACTAAACAAATCCAATAATCACAATTTATTTCATTCGAATTCATCAATTTCCTTAACTCATAAGCTGCCCAAAATTTCTCTTGAATTAAACATGAATTGTTTCTCAATTTCTCTTGAATTTCTTTCCATTTTCCTACTCAATTTCAAGTTTAAAGAAGAGAAAGGGAAGAAGGTAGCACTAACATTGAATTAGCCAATCCCCAAGGCTTGAAAAGTCCACTTTTTCTCTTTCTTTTTGCTGCCTTTAGCTTGCCCAAGGTGCAAAGATAATTTTTAATGAAAGGGACAAGGGTTTTATGGTGTAAATTGGTGGGAAATGAAGCTTGGTTGAAGGGACAACAATGGTGGATGTGAGGAGTGGTTCGGCTAGCTGAAGAAGGAGAAGGAAAATCTGATTTTTTTCTTTGATTTTTATCTCTTTTAATTGTTTTAAGAAAGCTTATTGCATTGTAATTGGTGGGAGCTTTTTAAATGACATCATAGTGATATCATAAGTCCCATTTTAATTCATTTTCTTTTCTACTCATTTTCAATTTAATTTTCATAAATTTTTTTTCATATTTTATGTCATATAATTCACTTACATAAATGGATAAGTCGGTCAAAATTCGTCTCTAAAGGCGAAATAACTAAAATGCCTTCCGTTTGGCTTAAGGAGCCAAAACTGTCTGTACCGATCTTAAAAATTCTCCTAACCTTTTCTTGGCATTCTAATGCTACCTAGGGCTCCATAACTCTTCTTTGGCATCCAAAAAATTATTTCACAGGGTTCCCCTATGGGTACAGGGTCGACAACTGTCTTTACAGTCGCTTCTCATTGGGTCAACCATCGCTGGGGCACCGGCTCATTTAACTTTGTTGTATTTCATTGCTTAAATTTTTCTAAATTTTTCCTTACCATTATTTGGGTTATTTATGACTCCTAACTCTAGTTTACATATAGTTCCAGACATTCCGACTGTCCGGACTGACATTAATCACTGGAACAGTCAAATGCATGGATTAGCTAAAGTGAGGGTGTTACACCTATGTTCCCACTATGATTGAGATGATAATGCCATGATGAAAGAATGATAAAAAATGTGAACATTGAAATGCTACTGATAATAAATAAGCCCAAGTGTCGACACCATATTTTGGCCGATCCCCAGAATTAATAAACTCTGAAACCGATCCCCAGTACTAAATCTCTTTGTGCTAGATAACCACATTTCCGATCTCTCCTCACAAGGAATTGAATCAATGCTAAGTCCTCACATCAGTCAAGGCCTTACCGGTCTATTAAATCACTCACCGATCTCAAACCCATTGTCGAATCTCCTGACCAGTCAAGTATATTCCTGATCTCTGTTGACAAACGAAATGAACTGACACTAGATCTTTTCTTACCAGTTTTATTGCCGATCTCCCTTTCAAAAGTTTAAGAATAATCAAAGGTTCCGTTCCGGTTTAAGGATGATTCCGATCTTAAATGTTCAAGCCAAATTTCTAATTTTAATCAAGTTCCGTTTAGCGTTGGTTCTCTACTGATCTTATGCTCATTATGTCTTCCGATCTCTCACACTTGGGTTGATAATCACTTTCAGTTCTTTCAAGATACTCAAACAATCAAGTGTTTAATAATTTAGAAATGTTCCGATCACAACCATTCATCGAACAAAAGAGGCATTCCATTTCATTTCATTTCAAAATTTGTACAAGTTATTCAGCTGGAGGATCACCTCCAGCCTGATCTACATTTTGTCCGTCTTCTCCCTCACCCTCAGCCTCCTCCTCACTATCCTCACCCTCGCCTCCGGGAGCCAGGTCGGCCATCCAAGAGAAGTCCTCCTCTGGGTAACGCTTCTGGAGCTCGGCCAAGAGATCCTTGTGAGCATTCACATAAGCACCGGCTATTCTTGTCACCATCTCTTCATCTTTTGCCTTAAGCTCCTCGATGGGTGAGCGACCGGCAGCTTCATTGGCGGGCGCTGGACTTCTCCAAGAGCACGATCCTTTTCAGCCAGAACATGAACCTGTTCGGCCAGCTTATCCTCATAGTACTTTATACGCCCCTCAATTTGAGATATGTAATCCTGAGCGGATGAGAGTTGGGATCGGAGGGATGCCACTTCTTGACTCTTATTCTCGACCTCCTTACCCAGGCGGTGAGCCTTTTCCCGGACTATGTCCGGTTCACTGTGCACTCTACATTCAGACTCATGGATCGGGTCAGAATGTCGTCAAGATTGTCCGGAGACAGTCGGTCCCGATCCTCTCGAAGGCAAATGGAAGACCCCAAGACTTTGGCAAAACCTAGGTTCTCCCGAACAGTCCGGTTCTTCTCCAGGGAAGCGATCAGCACTTGAGCGCCACGAGGAGGGGGCCTCGCAGAAGGTTGAGAAGGACCCCCTTCTGTGCTTGGAGCAACTGGAGGAAGTGGAGGCGGCTCTTCTCGTCGAGGAGGAGATCGGACAGCTTCTGCGATCGGTGGTCCCGAAGGTCGAGGCGGGCCTCTTTGTATCTCCCCAGGTTCATGGCCGGGTGTTTGAAGCAGTTCCGAACGCTTCATCTCTTTTATCTTCCGGAAAATCTCTCTTTCTTTCTTCCGCTTCTTGGAACCCTCACCACCCGCCATACCTGCACAAAGAAGAGGTTAGTGAGATCGCTAAGGTTCTGAGATCTGAGATGTAGAAAGTACCAATGCCGAGGTCAGAGAGCGGAAGCTCGCGATCTTGGCCAGTGATCAGCTGTATAGTCCAATGATGCAGCTCGGTAGTCACCGCATCTAAACAGGAGAACTTCTCCCTAGCCGCTTGATCTTTCAGTTCCATCACCACGGCTCCCTCTTCCCTATTCAGAGCGAGATGCTTCGGAATCAAGGGCCCCTGGTGCCACCAGCTACGGGGGAAGCCCTCAAAGCAGTTCGGATTTTTGCTCCTCAGAATGAAGAAGCGGTTCTTCCAATTCTTAAGGGAGGAGGGCAGATCGGTAAAGAGCCCACAATGAGGCTTCGCCTGAAAGAACCAGTGCTCGTCATCCTTTCGGCGAGTTAGCCTGTGCAGTTCGGCGAACACCTTAGCCGTAGGACTGATTCCCTTAGCTCGGCACAGGCCTCGGAAGGCTACTAAGATCCGCCACGAGTTAGGGTGAATTTGGGCAATGCACACTCGATGAAATTTTAGACCTCTTTGAAGAAGTCGTCCAGAGGGAACCGAAGACCGGCCTTTAATTGTTCTTCGTAGACCATGATCATATCGTTTTCTTCAAAGAAGTGATCGGCACGAAAATCGCCGTGGCATTTAATTAGCTCGTACGAGTCAGGCCGAATGTTGTATTCTTGGCTGAATGACTGCAGATCAGTTTCTTGAAGGACCGATGGCAGCTCATCCAGGGGAGGTTCTCTCTCCCTGAAGAAGGCGCATGCCTTGATAATGTCGCTTGTCCCAGAGCTGGAACGGAGACCCTAGGAGGTTCAGGTCGCGCGCTTGGCCCGACTATCTCTACCTCATCGGACGACCACGAAAACTGAATAGAAGGAGGGCTCGTAGCTCTCTGACCTTCGGCACCGCTCATTTTCAAAGGAAATAAAGATTTTAAACTAAAAGAAAGATCAAAGCCCTTACCGGAGTCTGATCGGTGTCGAAGGAACTTGAGAAAATGAGAGGATTTCGGGGTTGTTCGCGAGAGACTGGAAATGACATAAGAGAGTGAATGGCTGGCCCCTCCTCTATTTATACTCATCCGAGCATTTAATGCTCACTGGCCCTAGGCGCATCGGTTAACGGGATTCGCCAGCTGTTTCTGACATTTCCCAAGAATATTCTAGATACCTCACAAAGAGATCGGCTAGGTAAGGATCGGCGGATTAAAAGGGATATTTTGAATTGCAGATCGGATAAGTGTCATTCAGGTAAAGAACCAGATCGGATAATCACATTAGAGATCGGAAAATAATCAATGCAATAATAATAAGATGATAATCGACAAAATAAAGTCTTTATTTTCAAAAGATCGGATTACATCATTTGGGCGATCTCTAAGGATCGAACTACATTAAAATTGGATTACATCATTTCTGTGATCTCTAGAAATCGGATTACATTGAAAACAAAATACATCATTTGGGCGATCTCTAGGGACCGGAATGTCACATTGTGACTGATCCAAAGGGGTGTCACCGACCAGAACCGAGGCGCTGTCGGAACACCTAATGTGGAGGAAAACCGCTGTCGGAACACCCAATGTGGTGAGAAGCCCAATAAACTTGGAAGAGCAACCGTCAAGGCTCGGCGGAACATTAGCAATTTGCTCAGCCAAAATTGGTTCGCTGATTATTCCAGTTGAACGACTCGAGATCGGTATGATCGAGGTCCGCAATCCAGATCGGTCAATTGATCCAGTTCTCTCACCATCATCAGATAAGGTTATCACTATTATTCGATCACCGGGATCATAAATTTTCAGTCGAGGAGTAAAGAAGTCCATCGGAAAAGGATCAAATTCCACAGTCGTAGCCGGAACTACTGCCAGAACAGTTAGAGCAAGAAAGTAAAAAGGAAGAGAGGAAAATCGAATGAGGGAAGTTTTTTCTGTCAGGGGTATATATAGGGGGAAATCAAGCATTTATTGCTTAGCAGAAAACAAAGCGGACGCTTCGGGAATCGAGGGGAATTAATACTTTGACCGAACCGGGCCTGGTTAAGGGAAGTATTGGAATAATAGAGATCGGAAGAGGGGAGATCGGTATGAAAGATCGGAGAAGGACCATGTTAAGAAGGTCAGAAAGAAAGAGAGAGCAGAAACGAAGGGCGCCATCGCCACCATAATCAGAGTCGAGGTAGTTAAAGCATTGCCAGGTAAAATCTCAACCGCACGCCCCAGAATCGCCCACATTTCTGACATGCGTACGTCAGGATGGCACTGTACATCCTAATCTCCACCGTTGATCCAACTTGTAAGGACGAGCCCAGCGCCCTTGGATCAAAGAAGAAGACGACAAAACCAGCGCCTTTCACTCCTAACCCTTGGATCGCCCCGGACAAGAGAATTTGGGGCCGTCAGATTAGAGGAGGAAGAAGACAAATATTCAAATGGATCTCTACTGCCTGTTACGATTCTTTTAATTCTTGAGCTTAGGATTATGTCCCTTGAAATCTTGACCCTCCATCTCCATTATGATAGATCCTGACCCTTCAAGGTTAACAAACGGTCCATATAAATACCTGCATGAAAAAGCTGTGGGACGGAAAAAAAGATAGAAAAAGGCGGTGACCATAGTGGAAGAACTCAAACTTAATTGATTCGTTACTCGCTATTTTAGCTTTCATAAGAAAAACTTTGGAAACGTTTTCAAGTGTTTTCTTGCAAAGGATTTTTGAATCTCGAAATTCTTCATTTTCAAATTGTTCATTATCTGTGACACTCTCACCTTTTGTCTTTGTTATCTTCTATTTCCATTCATATTGTCCAAGTTCAACTCTATTCAAGATTGGTTATTTTGACTGCTTTACATTTTAACAAAGAATCCTTCATTTCGAGATAACCTTAGTCCTCCAGCCTATCAACCTGCAAATTCTACATTCGTGATTCCATAGTTAGTTTAGTAGATTCGACTCCCTAGTGTGAGTGCTATATCGTTATTTTATCAAATGTTCTTCTTTATTCATGTATTTCATTTATTCTTTTTCTGTTTGTAATTTTCACCAAGTTTATACTATATTTTAAACATGGAGGCAGTCATTCTCGAGTTTACTTCTTTGTTAATCAGTTTATTCTTTGATTTATCTTCATTACTTCTTAGCACAGGAGTTCTGGTCTCGAATAGCGTAGAAGAAACTAAACAAAATGTAGGTAACGGTGACTTAAAAGTCCTTTTATAATGATAAAAGGTCTAAATAATAAGACAGGAAAATGGTGAAGCCAAATCACAAGGAAAATTCAATAGGTCATTAGGCGAGATGTCATAAGACAAAATGAAACAAACCTTGGATAACTAAATGGAATAGATCGGGCATTAATAAGTATTGGTAAGGCGACCACATGGGAGGTCGGTACATTCAGTTTAGTATCCCCCGTCTGGTCACAAGGTATCAATTAGCTAAAAGAAGCCTTATCCTCAGCACCTTTGAATGCCAGAATCCTTAGCTTTAAGACATGTAGCTGAAATTAAGATTCGGGAGATCGGAAAAGTCCCTTTCAGGCCCCTGTTAATTTAAAAGAGATCGGAGGAGAGTTCTTATCCAATTCTCAACTTAAAATTCCGATAGACATTTAAAAGAGATCGGAGGAGAGTTCTTATTCGATTCTCAGCTCAAAATTTTTAATAAGTACTTAAAAGAGATCGGAGGAGAGTTCTTATTCGTTTCTCGATCTAAAATTTCCATAAACATTTAAAAGGAGATCGGAGGAGAGTTCTTATCCGATCTTCGAGCTAAAATTTTAATAAATACTTAAAGGAGATCGGAGGAGGGTTCTTATCCGATCTCCAATCAAAATTTTAATAAATATTTAAAAGAGATCGGAGGAGAGTTCTTATCCGATCTTCGAGCTAAAATTTTAATAAATACTTAAAGGAGATCGGAGGAGGGTTCTTATCCGATCTCTAATCAGAATTTTAATAAATATTTAAAAGAGATCGGAGGAGAGTTCTTATCTGATTCTCACACCAAATTTTAACCTGTGCGCAAAAATAATCCCAAAACCCAAAATGATATGTGACGTCAATTCACTGAGGTTGTCTCATTTACTTATATATCTGGGTAATCCAAATTTAGTGAAAAATCAAATATTCCTTTGGTCAAAAGGATTAACATTCCCATTCAAGCTCTCCTAACTAATGCAAAGTTAAATCTACTTATCCTTATTAAGGGACGAGGTGGGGTGCCTAACACCTTCCCCACCCGTTTACGGACCCCGAACTTAGAATCTCTGTTTTGAAGTGGTTTTATCGCAATTTGTCTTCACAAATGGTTTTCTTTAGTTTCCCTCAAAACTAAGGTGGCGACTCCTCATTCTTTTCCACTTCGGTGAGGGTTCGTTCAGGCGACCGCAAAATCCCTTGCGACAGCTTGGCGACTCCACTGGGGACTCTTGAGATTTAACCCCGGTCTAGAGGTCCAAAAGTAGATTTAATTTTTCAATCAAATTATAGTTAGGTGGGCTCACCCGGTAATATTTTATGTGTTAATTTTTGTCTATTCCTACTAACTGTTCCGCTTGTTTTGCTTGTTTTATTCCCTACAGTGCCCTCCGTTTCGAAAAAAAAGGAAAAAGGAAAAATGGGAAGAATAAAATCCCCCTGAAATGGGAAGAGGTAAAGGTGTCCCTGCACACACTGAACACTCACACGATGTCCTCACACACTTCGGCCCTATACCCGGGCTTTCTTACCCTTTTAGGAAAGTAGGAGGGGGTCATGTAGCGGTACCCATGGGTTTTACCCCGTTAGTATCCGTGAAGGCTTCTGCTCAAATTGAAACTCGTTCTACCCACTGTGATACTCGTGGAATTTTCCCGACAATATCATGGTTATAGAATGGGGCTTTACTGTTACAGTAGGGGCAATTTGGGAACCTGTGGCTTTTAGAAAATTAGACCTTGAGCTAAACTATCACAATAGCTGAAAGCCGTAGTAAGCTATCTTATAAGATAGAACTATCCAATTAGGTAGCACTCATCCGGTATCAGGAATCTCCCTATGTTAGGACAAAAGGGACATACTTACTCTTACCCTATTCTGTTTATTTTACTTTGTTCTTACTTTTAAGGGAAATCTTGAATTATATCGTTAAGAAAACCTGCACATTTTCCTACTTTGATAAATGTGTGGGTACCACTCTGCCAATAATATAATACAAGATTACCTGAATTTATCCTGCTAACGATTTTTTCCGCAGGCATCACCAAACCAAAAGTCTGTAAAAAGGATAGGCATCATTTTTATCATGGCATCCTTGAGTCAGTCAGCAGAAGAAGTTCAGAATGCTAAACTTTGGTCCAAATCAACTCATACCCCAGTACCCCCGCAAAATGATGTTTCCAAGGCACATGCTAGCTTACTACCTTCATGGGATCTGAATAAAATTGAGGTCAGAATGAACAGCCTCGAGGGTCTGTCTAATGGTTGGAGGTCACTTCCTGATCAGGTCAAGGCACGATTTGAAAAGAAGAACGGGAAGATTGCAACCCTTATGCGAGTCAAGGTCCAAATCCCGGCATTAAAGGCCATGTCGCGCTTTGGAGTCCTAAGGCACGGTATTCTCTTTCAATGACATTGATACTGATTCCCACTATGGAAGAATATCGTGCATTACTAGAGATTCCTTATTCAACACACTGGATCTACCTACACCTTGAGCATAGGCGCACTGAAACGATTAACACATTTGTTGGGTATTCCTTCGGAGGAGGCAAAGTCAAAAGAAACTGTCAAAGGGAACACGCATGGATGGTACTGGACCTACCTCGAGAAGCGGTTAGATCAATACCTCCAAGAGAAACGGTGGGATCAAGCTTCAGTAGCACTCGCATTAGGAATCTATGGCACGATTTTGTTCCGGCCCATTAGGAATCATAACTGCAAAGACGGTAGAAGTATTCGGGCGTGAGAAAGGCAGGAGGTCAATCCGATACCGGCAATTCTTGCAGAGACCTTATTAACCCTTACCTACTGCAGACAACAGGGCAAAGGGTCCATTAAGTGTTATTCTCAATTGTTATATCTCTGGATTATCAGTCACATATGTCCTGTGGAGACAAAGGGATTGACTTGGTACCTTGACCAGCCTCCCATCGAGAAGATGACCCGGTTAGTAATCAGTCTAAAGAATGAACAACAGTGGCGGGAACAGATTTTGAGTTTCAATAGCCATGATTATTGTTGGAGGAAGCTGTGGGTGTCAGGCCAATCCGTTTTGATCAACACGGGAGGTAATCAGTCGGTGTCCCTAATCGGAGTAACCGGATACACAAGTTACACTCCGGCATTGGTAATGAGGCAGTTTGGCTCAACACAGTCCAGAATCGACATTGAAGAATATCACCAAGGTCATTTCTACCATGAGCTCAAGGAAGAGGAAGGGTTGAAAATGGCTCGCAGATCCTGGGAAAACATCTCTCTGATGGAAAGGTCGCCTAAAGGTCCAAGTGCCACACGCGATTATCTTGAATGGAGGGCTGGCAGGGACCGAGAACACTCAACTGTAGAATTCGAAGACAGCGACCCTCGTCGGAACGTCCTATTAGAAGAAGCTGATAGCCGTTTGATAAACTCACTACAAAAGGCAAACACCGAAAACTTGCAACTGTAAGAACAAATAAAACAGTTGGAGGACAAACAACAGATTCTCAAGAGGAAAGTAAGAAGGCTCAGGGAAGAGGCAAGGGCCGAAAAGATGGGTTTTGAAGAGCAAGAGATACGGTGGGAAAAGGAAAAAAACTCTCTCCACGCTGTAATGAAAGAAGTAGAAGCACAGAATAATAAGCTTCAGGAAAAAACGAAATACCAAGAGATACTCGTTGAAGAGTATAAACAAGAAAACAAAAAGAAGAAGCTCGAATTGAAAGAACAGGCATTACTCATTAACGATATTCTGAAAGAGTGTGCTGAGGAAAGGAAAGAGAAGGAAAAACAAGCTGCTCTCTATCAAGAGCTGAAAGAGAACGTTGACCAGCTGGAGAGAACGATAGCACAGGGAAAACAAGAGCTATTACCTGAATCCGAGTATGCTCTGAAAGCATTCAACCCTGCCAAACAAGAAGAAAGGATATATGAGTATCTCAGAAAATGCCATCTCATTATAAAGAACCTCCCAGAGCCTAGGCCGATGTAAAGAATACGATTATGCAATTATTGATTAATGAAATGATTTTTGGACCATTGTTTAGCAAATTTGTGAATGAATAATATGACTCCCGTAGGAACTTCCTCGCTAGGGTTATGTGAAAAATTGAGTGCGCTATATGGACAGGTATCATAAATGCGCATTCAATCCAGTCATTCACGGTCAAACTATCGAACGATGCCATGATAAAGTTAATGCAATCATCCTTTAGCAGATTTCATTCTGGCTTCCAAACGCCACTGTATCCTTTGTCCGAACCAGGACTTTTAGTTTTTTACAAAATTCAAAATTCATTAAAAACCTTTTTTTTTCTACAGGAAATCAACATTGCTTCAAACAAGGCAAGTCTGACCAAGCACACGGTATAACCCAAGCGAGTGTACTTAACAAGGTCCCGAACAAAGAAGATAATGGAAGATCAGGAACAAGTACAGAACCTACAAGGGCAGGTTTCCAAATTGAAAGATCAGGTCTCAGAACTTATGAGACTGATGAGGGAAATGTCTCAGAATAAACATGCTTCAGAACCAAACTTACCATTACCTCCACCACCACCTACAACAAATGATCCGCACCAAGCTTCAACTTCTTTTACCTTTCAGTCACCTATTCCGGACCCGACAATCACTGTCAATCCGGCTACCATGAATAATGACCTACCTTACTCTCATTACCCAACCGTTTCAAACACTGATCCATACCCTTCAATTCTAATCCCTCCAGTTCACTCCACCCTTCATCTCCCAGCTGGGGGAGCATTTCATGCAGTGGGAGGAGAAAATAAGACGAGAGAAAATGAGAAACTATCTGCTCTAGAAGAGAGATTGAGAGTGATAGAGGGGCTGAATATGTATGGCTCAGTAGATGTGGCATCACTTAGATTGGTTCCCGATGTGGTGGTGCCACCCAAGTTCAAGGTCCCTGATTTCGACAAGTACACTGGGAATTCAGACCCTCGTATTCACTTGGCCACCTATATCGCCAAGATGTCTGCTCTGACAGAGGATGACAGACTGCTGGTTCACTTCTTTCATGAGAGCCTCTCCGGGGCAGCTTTGAGATGGTGTATTCAGTTGGACAGGAGTAAGCTGCGGTCCTGGAAGGATTTAGCTGATGCCTTCCTAAGACAGTACAAATTTAACTGCGATGTGGCCCCCACAAGGAGAGATCTTCAAAACCTGGTGCAGAGGGACAGGGAAGGCTTCAAGGAGTATGCCCAGAGATGGAGAGAAAAGGCGGCAGAAGTACACCCTCCGGTGACTGACAATGAGCTGTGCTCTTTGTTCATCGAGACTCTAAAAGCTCCATACTTCAACTTGATGATTGGAAACACTTCCAACAGCTTCTCTGACATCATCCAGGCTGGTGAAAGAATAGAGGCCAACTTAAGAATGGGGCGACTGCAGGAGTTGGCTGAGAATCCTGCAAAGAAGACTGCCAATGTTGGCAAGAAAAAAGAGGGTGATGTGCATTCCATCACCTGGCAGAATAATTACTCCCCACTCCCCCAAAATAATTACCGACCATACCCTTTTCATGGCCAAACCATCGCAAACATTCCACCTCCTTTTCCTAATTATCCACACCCACGCCCACAATATCCCCCACCTACAAATTACCAACCAAGACCACCTCCTCCTCCTGCTCAACCAAGACCACCACAAAACAACCCAAGACCCCCAAGAAACCCTGATCCACCTCTTCCCCTCCCACTCAGTGAAATATACCGATACCTTGTCGGTATAAACCAAATTGTACCAGTTCCCCTAGACCCAATTCAGCCTCCATATCCCAGGTGGTATGATGCCACTGCCCGTTGTGAATATCATGGAGGAGCACAAGGGCATTCAACTGATAACTGCGGGGCACTCAGAGGGAGAGTGCACGCTTTAATCCGAAATGGGTGGTTGAAGATTGAGGGAAATGGTTCCCTCCCCAATGTTACCTCAAACCCATTGCCCAACCATAATGCGGGTAATGGAGTAAATATGATAGAGCCAGATGGAGAGAGGTTGGCACCAGAGGTGGATGAGTTAGTTCCTCACTTTGAGGAAATTTTTGCCATGGCAATGAGTGAAGGTTATCTTTGCCCTCAGATATCCGAATCAGGAAACGGCACGGGATGTCCTTACCATGGAGGGGCAGGTGATCATGAGTTACAAGACTGTGCGGGATTCCGTCGAGAGGTACAGAATTTGCTGTCCCTCAAAATTTTAAGATGCCAAAGGAGATTAAAAGTGGAGGGCGAAGTAAACACCGCCAGGTTTGGCCAAAATACCTCTACCCCTAACCCTAAATTAACCTACTTTGTCCCCAATCCCCCAGTAACCTCGCCGCCAGTAACGGTTATCCGAGCCCCATCTCAGCTCCCTGTTACCAACACCCACACTATACCTTGGAACTATAATTTCCAAGTCTTCACCCAAGGAGCGTCAAGCAGTACATCAGCTCCTAATCTTGCCTCACCTCTAGCACCACCAAAACCATGTTTTACTCCTCATGAGCATTTTAGAATGACTTATGCCGGACCTACCACCAGTATTACTCCCCGAACTAATCCTCAACCCGTCAATACCACAAAATCCTCCTCGCTTGAGCAAGAAGTCAAGTTCGTAACTTGAAGTGGGAGGTGTTACAGGAACGAAGAGAGAGAAAAGAGGAAAGGGAAAGTAAAAATGGGAGAGTCACTAAAGAATACAGAAGAGGAGGTTGAGAAGGCAGAGGAAGTAGAGCCTACCGGACATAAAGAAGAGAAAGAACTGCTGCTCCAAATAATGAAACAGAGTGAGTATAATGTAGTGGAGCAGTTGAGAAAGACACCTGCCCGAATTTCACTGTTATCACTGATCCTGAGCTCAGAAGTCCATCGACAAGCCTTGCAGAGAATCTTGGATCAGGCCTTTGTAAACCCCGACATCACACCGGGGCAGTTTGAAAAGACAGTAGGGCAAATCCAAGCATCCAGTTTTGTTACCCTCTCGGAAGACGAGATAGACCCTGCGGGTTTAAGGCACAATAAAGCTCTGCACGTGACAGTGAAATGTAAGGGTTGTATAGTAGCCAATGTACTTATTGACAACGGATCCGCTCTCAATGTACTGCCTAGTGCTACCTTGGCTAGGCTGCCAGTTGACCAATCAGATATACGTCAAAGTGCTATGGTAGTAAGAGCCTTTGACGGTACAAGAAGAGAAGTCCTGGGGGATATTGACTTACCACTTCAAATCGGTGCATGTACCTTCAACGTCACATTTCAAGTGATGAATATTGAGCCGGCCTACACTATGTTGTTGGGGAGGCCGTGGATCCATTTCGCAAATGCTGTTCCTTCAACTTTGCATCAGAAAATAAAGTACATCATGGACGGCAAAATCATCACGGTGAAAGGAAAAGAAGCCATATTAGTCACCAAGCCACAATCACTTCCCTATGTAGAAGCTGCTGAAGAGTCGTTGGAAAGTTCTTTCCAGGCCCTTGAATTATAAGACACCAGGAAGGTGGGGGCTATGGCTATGGTGGCCAAAGTAATGTCAAGGAATGGGTATCAAGAGGGCAAAGGCTTGGGGACCGCTTTGCAAGGAATCGTGGAACCAATATCGGCTATCCAGAAGGTAGGCCGTTGCGGATTGGGTTATGAGGAGGACGCCCTTATGGATGGGCGATTCTGGATGAGGAATAGACTTCGGGATCAGAGGTTTGATCGGAAAATGGGAAAAAGGGAGATAGTCCCGCGGATCACAGACGTCTTCACTAAACCGATCATCGAAAATCCAACAGAGGTTGAAGAATCACCTGATGAACCATTCATTAACGTCATCCACCTAGATTCATTGTATGAGGCTCTGGTCTCGCCAATAGCTGAGGGACAAGAGTTGGACAACTGGACGGCAGAGGACATCCCTGTACTCAATTTCAAGTAAAGTACCTTTGGTTATCTACACTTGATCATTTTGTCCATAGTGGCAAGTGTGACATTGTAAATGGACCCTTTTCTTATGACATAAATTTTTAATGAATTAATAACGCATTTATTTCCAAATCCTTTTTATGCTCTTCATTTGAATTCCATCTTTATAATATATTCTATTTTCGTTCATTCAAGACCTTTCATCTAACACCTAATAATCCAATAGACTCAGAGATTCCTCTGGTTAATTTTGAAATCCCTATAACTACCATTACTTCAAGTGATTCTAAGGTAGAGCTCACAGAGGAAAGCAATGAAAACGATGAACCTTCCCTCGTGCCTTATGGAGATAAAACACGCACCATAAACTTAGGCACGGAAGAAGTAAAGAGGGAACTTAAGGTTGTGGAGAGTGAGGAATTGGGAGATATGATCAGTTTGCTCAGAGAATTCCTGGACGTATTTTCCTGGAGCTATGATGATATGGTTGGTTTGGACCCCCAGATAGTGGCGCACAAAATTCCCCTAATTCCAGGGACAATCCCGGTAAAGCAGAAGCTAAGAAGAATGAATCCTGACACACTGCTCAAGGTTAGAGATGAGGTCAAGAAACAGTATGACGCTGGGTTCATAGAAGTAGTCAAATATCCCCAATGGATAGCTAACGTTGTCCCGGTAATGAAGAAGAACGGGAAAGTTAGGGTGTGTGTTGATTACAGGGATCTTAATAAAGCAAGTCTAAAAGATGATTTCCCTCTCCCCCACATTGATGTGTTAGTAGACAATGCTGCAGGATTGGGCAGGTGCTCATGCATTGATGGGGCATCTGGGTACAATCAAATCCCAATGGATGAGGAAGACAAAGAGAAAACCGCTTTTATCACTCAATGGGGAGTATTTTGCTATCGGGTCATGCCCTTCGGGCTGAAGAATGCTGGTGCCACCTATCAGCGCGCTATGGTCACATTATTCCACGATATGATGCATAAAGAAGTGGAGGTGTACGTGGATGATATGATCATCAAATCACGGGGAGAAGAAAGCCATGTGCAGGTGCTGAGGAAAGTATTTGAGAGACTCAGGAAATATCAGTTGAAACTGAACCCTGCTAAATGCATATTCGGAGCTCGGTCAGGGAAATTGTTGGGATTCATAGAGAGTGAAAAGGGAATAGAGGTAGATCCAGACAAGGTTCGAGCTATTCAAGAGATGCCACCCCCAAGAACAGAAAGGGAGGTGCGTATTTTCCTGGGAAAGTTGAACTACATCTCGAGATTTATTTCCAATCTCACCTCTAAGGCTGAGCCTATCTTTAGACTTCTTCGGAAAAATAACGCCACCCAATGGGATTTAGTTTGTCAAGAGGCTTTTGAGACAATCAAGCAATATCTGTCAAACCCACCAGTGTTGGTTCCTCCCGTGGCGGGGAGACCTCTGATCCTGTATATGGCAGTCCAACAAAACTCGATGGGATGTGTTTTGGGACAACATGACGACACTGGCCGAAAAGAGAGGGCTATCTATTACCTGAGTAAAAAGTTCAATGATTGTGAGTCAAGGTACTCTTTCTTAGAAAAGACTTGCTACGCGTTAGCCTGGACAGCAAACTGCCTCAAGCACTACATGTTGAATCACAAGACATGGCTCATCTCCAAGATGGATCCTATCAAATATGTATTCGAAAGCCCATTCGTGCCAGGCAGGATAGCCAAATGGCAGGTTATACTCTCCCAATATGACATAGTCTATATGACCCGGAAGGCGGTGAAAGGTAGCGTGATCGCTGATCTTCTAGCAGAAAATCCTATCCAGGATTATGAAGCTCTGGATTTTGAGTTCCCCGATGAGCACATTAATGAAGTGGACTGCGAAGAAGAGGGGCCAGCCGATGTATGGGAAATGTATTTCGACGGAGTCACAATTTGTCCGTAATGGAATTGAGTGTGTTAATATCCCCGGATGGAAAACATTTTCCGATAGCTGTCAAGTTGAGATTTGACTGCACCAACAACGTCGCGGAATACGAAGCTTGTGTGATGGGTCTACAGGCAGCCATCGAAATGAAAATCAGGAAGTTGAAGGTACATGGAGACTCAACCCTGATCATTTATCAAGTCAAGGGGGAATGGCAAACTAAGGATCCGAAGCTAATACCGTATCAGAAGTACTTGTTGGAGCTGATTAAGAAATTCGAAGAAATCTCTTTCACTCATCTTAGTAGAGACAAGAATCAATTTGCTGATGCCTTAGCTACTCTAGCTGTTATGGCTCAAATCGAAGAGGGTCAGATGATTCAGATATTGAAGATTAAAGTAAGAAGTGAGCTAGCATATTGCTTCATGATTGAGGAAGAACCCGACGGTAAACCTTGGTATCATGACATCCTGGTCTACATCAGAACCAGAGAATTTCCCCCAGGGGCCAGCAGAAACGAAAGAAGAATGATCCGAAGATTAGCATTGGGATACTTCCCCAGTGGAGAAACCCTATACAAGAGAAGCTCCAACGGCGAATTGTTGAGATGTGTGGACGCAAAGGAGGCAAAAAAAATCCTTTTCGAGACGCATGAGGGAAACTGTGCAACCCATGCCAATGGGCACATGATGGCTAAGCAAATCATGCGACGGGGATATTTTTGGACTACAATGGAAAAGGATTGCATCGAGTATTTCCGAAAATGCCATAAGTGTCAAATCTATGCAGATCCGATAAATGTGCTGCCTCACAAATTGTTCAACCTCACCTCACCTTGGCCTTTCGCAATGTGGGGCATCGATGTGATTGGTCCCATCAACCCTAAGGCATCCAATGGGCACAGATTTATCCTAGTAGCAATCGACTATTTTTCTAAGTGGGTTGAAGCCACGTCATACGCCCATATCACGCAGAATACGTTTCTCAAATTCTTCAGAAGCAACATCATCTGCCGGCATGGTCTCCCCAATGAAATCGTTACTGACAATGCTAAGAATCTCAATGGCCCGAAGATTCAGAAATTGTGTGATCAATACAAAATTCGACACCTCAATTCCTCCCTATACTGTCCTCAGATGAATGGAGCGGTGGAAGCCGCGAACAAAAATCTCAAGAGGATAATCCGGAAAATGACAGTCACATATAGGGATTGGCATGATATGCTTCCCTATGCTCTTCATGCATACCGGACTTCTGTAAGAACCTCAACCGGGGCAACTCCATACTCACTGGTTTACAGGATGGAAGCGGTATCACCTATTGAAGTTGAAATTCCTTCCCTAAGCATTCTGAAAGAATCAGGGATTGATGAGTCGGAATGGATCCAGTCAAGGTTGGATCAGTTAAACTTGCTGGATGAGAAAAGGTTAGCAGCAGTATGTCATGGGCAGTTATACCAGATGAGAATGGCTAGAGCATTTGACAAAAGCATTCGCCCTCGCGAATTCCAACCCGGGGACCTAGTTTTGAAGAAAGTGCTGCCGAATCAAAATGATCCCCAGGGCAAATGGTCACCAACCTACGAGGGACCCTATGTGGTTAAAAAGGCATTTTCTGGAGGAGCCTTGATCTTGACCCACATGGACGGTGAAGAGTTTCCAAGGCCTGTGAACGCTGACACCATCAAGAGATACTATGCCTTAAAAAAAAAAAAAAAAGAAAGTAGGAGTGAAAACCCAAAAGGGCGCTCCTAGCAAAATGTGTGAAAGAAGGCGAAAACCCCAAAGGGGCGCTTTCTGCAAAATGAGTGAAGGATGAAAACCCGAAAGGGCATCCTGAAAAGTGAGTTATCCAAAAAAAAAAAAAAAAAAAAAATCTAGGGGTGAAAACCCGCAAGGGCATCCCAAGAACCAAAAGGGAGAAATAAGGAAAGAAGCATGAGACCAAGAAGGGAAATAAACCGTCATGACATGAGGCTTCAGAGAATTTGAAATAATGGCAGTTAAGGGATTTCAAAGCCAGCCACAAGGAATATGTGAGATCTATCCTTGTACCCTTCTTCTTTGAAACTCTATCTTTGTTTTTATTAAAATCGTAATAAAGTCATACTTCATTCCCTATGCTTCTATCTTTCCCTTATATTTATTCTTTAACATTATCCTTCTGCAATCTCGTTATTTAATGCGCTATTAATCAGTTAAAATTTTTGCCATAAGATTAGGATTTAACAATTGATAACCTCACATACTTTACTATGAGATTTGCAGGGAATGACCAGGAAAAGGGTACACAAAAGGAAAATAGGGATGGAAACCCGAAAGGGCATCCTTAAAAAAAGAAAAAGGAGTGAAAACCGAAAGGGCACTCCTAGCAAAATGTGTGAAAGAGGCTGAAAACCCGAGAGGGCGCCTTCTGCAAAATGAGTGAAGGATGAAAACCCGAAAGGGCATCCTGAAAAAGTGAGTTATTCAAAAAAAAAAAAAAAAAACAAAACAAAACAAAAAACTAGAGGTGAAAACCTGGAAGGGCGCTTCTAGTCATATAGACGAAGGGGAAGTGAAAACCCGCAAGGGTGCTTTTCGGGAGAAAGTCTAAAAAAAACAGAAATGGGGCATTTGAAGAAACGAGGCCATAGGTCAAGTCTTGCAACTCGTCCTCCATTCATCATTGGCCTTCGGGATTCTGTTAAGTACACTTCATTGGGGAAGAACTTCTTGTGTCCGGATTAGGCTTGCTTTGTAAGTGCAATTTAAATTTCCTGTTATCAACCTCTGGTTCCTTGATCTAAGTTGATTTTAATTTCCTGCAATTTAAATTTCCAGTTATCAACCTCTGGCTTCTTGATCTAAGTTGATTTTAATTTCATGCAATTTAAATTTCCCGTTATCAACCTCTGGTTCCTTGATCTAAGTTGATTTTAATTTCCTGCAATTTAAATTTCCAGTTATCAACCTCTGGTTCCTTGATCTAAGTTGATTTTAATTTTCCTGCAAATTTCCAGTTATCAACCTCTGGTTCCTTGATCTAAGTTGATTTTAATTTCCTGCAATTTATATTTCCTGTTATCAACCTCTGGTTCCTTGATCTAAGTTGATTTTTAATTTCCTGCAATTTAAATTTCCAGTTATCAACCTTTGGTTCCTTGATCTAAGTTGATTTTAATTTCCTGCAATTTAAATTTCCTGTTATCAACCTCTGGTTCCTTGATCTAAGTTGATTTTTAATTTCCTGCAATTTATATTTCCTATTATCAACCTCTGGTTCCTTGATCTAAGTTGATTTTAATTTCCTGCAATTTATATTTCCTGTTATCAACCTCTGGTTCCTTGATCTAAGTTGATTTTTAATTTCCTGCAATTTAAATTTCCAGTTATCAACCTCTGGTTCCTTGATCTAAGTTGATTTTAATTTCCTGCAATTTAAATTTCCTGTTATCAACCTCTGGTTCCTTGATCTAAGTTGATTTTTAATTTCCTGCAATTTAAATTTCCTGTTATCAACCTCTGGTTCCTTGATCTAAGTTGATTTTAATTTCCTGCAATTTAAATTTCCTGTTATCAACCTCTGGTTCCTTGATCTAAGTTCTCTGGTTCCTTGATCTAAGTTGATTTTAATTTCCTGCAATTTAAATTTCCTGTTATCAACCTCTGGTTCCTTGATCTAAGTTGATTTTAATTTCCTGCAATTTAAATTTCCTGATATCAACCTCTGGTTCCTTGATCTAAGTTGATTTTAATTTCCGGCAATTTAAATTTCCTGTTATCAACCTCTGATCCAAGTTGATTTTAATTTTCTAATGTTTTAACTTCTGTTGCCGATCTCTAGGTCACTAACTTAGGTATGCCTTAATTCCCTAACTTCGAACACCTAATCGTCCAAAATTTGGGTCTGAATCTTTACATAATTCCTACACGGGAATATTTTCCCTTTAATAGAAATTATGTAAAGAGGGGCAGCTGTCGACACCATATTTTGGCCGATCCCCAGAATTAATAAACTCTGAAACCGATCCCCAGTACTAAATCTCTTTGTTCTAGATAACCACATTTCTGATCTCTCCTCACTAGGAATTGAATCAATGCTAAGTCCTCACATCAGTCAAGGCCTTATCGGTGTATTAAATCACTCACTGATCTCAAACCCATTGTCGAATCTCCTGACCAGTCAAGTATATTCCTGATCTCTGTTGACAAACGAAATGAACTGACACTAGATCTTTTCTTACCAGTTTTATTGCCGATCTCCCTTTCAAAAGTTTAAGAATAATCAAAGGTTCCGTTCCGGTTTAAGGACGATTCCGATCTTAAATGTTCAAGCCAAATTTCTAATTTTAATCAAGTTCCGTTTAGCGTTGGTTCTCTACTGATCTTATGCTCATTATGTCTTCCGATCTCTCACACTTGGGTTGATAATCACTTTCAGTTCTTTCAAGATACTCAAACAATCAAGTGTTTAATAATTTAGAAATGTTCCGATCACAACCATTCATCGAACAAAAGAGGCATTCCATTTCATTTCATTTCAAAATTTGTACAAGTTATTCAGCTGGAGGATCACCTCCAGCCTGATCTACATTTTGTCCGTCTTCTCCCTCACCCTCAGCCTCCTCCTCACTATCCTCACCCTCGCCTCCGGGAGCCAGGTCGGCCATCCAAGAGAAGTCCTCCTCTGGGTAACGCTTCTGGAGCTCGGCCAAGAGATCCTTGTGAGCATTCACATAAGCACCGGCTATTCCTGTCACCATCTCTTCATCTTTTGCCTTAAGCTCCTCAGTAAGGTGAGCGACCCGAGCAGCTTCGTTGGCCCGGAGCGCCTGGACTTCTCCAAGAGCACGATCCTTTTCAGCCAGAACATGAACCTGTTCGGCCAGCTTATCCTCATAGTACTTCATACGCCCCTCAATTTGAGATATGTAATCCTGAGCGGATGAGAGTTGGGATCGAAGGGATGCCACTTCTTGACTCTTCTTCTCGACCTCCTTACCCAGGCGGTGAGCCTTTTCCCGGACTATGTGCTGGTTCACCAGGCACTCTACATTCAGACTCATGGATCGGGTCAGAATGTCGTCGAGATTGTCCGGAGACAGTCGGTCCCGATCCTCCCGAAGGCAGATGGAAGACCCCAAGACTTTGGCAAAACCTGGGTTCTCCCGAACAGTCCGGTTCTTCTCCAGGGAAGCGATCAGCACTTGAGCGCCACGAGGAGGGGGCCTCGCAGAAGGTTGAGAAGGACCCCCTTCTGTGCTTGGAGCAACTGGAGGAAGTGGAGGCGGCTCTTCTCGTCGAGGAGGAGATCGGACAGCTTCTGCGATCGACGGTCCCGAAGGTCGAGGCGGGCCTCTTTGTATCTCCCCAGGTTCATGGCCGGGTGTTTGAAGCAGTTCCGAACGCTTCATCTCTTTTATCTTCCGGGAAATCTCTCTTTCTTTCTTCCGCTTCTTGGAACCCTCACCACCCGCCATACCTGCACAAAGAAGAGGTCAGTGAGATCGCTAAGGTCCTGAGATCTGAGATGTAGAAAGTACCAATGCCGAGGTCAGAGAGCGGAAGCTCGCGATCTTGGCCGGTGATCAGCTGTATAGTCCAATGATGCAGCTCGGCAGTCACCGCATCTAAACAGGAGAACTTCTCCCTAGCCGCTTGATCTTTCAGTTCCATCACCACGGCTCCCTCTTCCCTATTCAGAGCGAGATGCTTCGGAATCAAGGGCCCCTGGTGCCACCAGCTACGGGGGAAGCCCTCAAAGCAGTTCGGATTTTTGCTCCTCAGAATGAAGAAGCGGTTCTTCCAATTCTTAAGGGAGGAGGGCAGATCGGTAAAGAGCCCACAATGAGGCTTCGCCTGAAAGAACCAGTGCTCGTCGTCCTTTCGGTGAGTTAGCCTGTGCAGTTCGGCGAACACCTTAGCCGTAGGACTGATTCCCTTAGCTCGGCACAGGCCTCGGAAGGCTATTAAGATCCGCCACGAGTTAGGGTGAATTTGGGCAATGCACACTTGGTAAAATTTTAAGACCTCTTTGAAGAAGTCGTCCAGAGGGAACCGAAGACCGGCCTTTAATTGTTCTTCATAGACCATGATCATATCGTTTTCTTCGAAGAAGTGATCGGCACGAAGATCGCCGTGGCATTTAATTAGCTCGTACGAGTCAGGCCGAATGTTGTATTCTTGGCTGAACGACTGCAGATCGGTTTCTTGAAGGATCAATGGCAGCTCGTCCAGGGGGAGGTTCTCTCTCCCTGAAGAAGGCGCATGCCTTGATAATGTTGCTTGTCCCAGAGCTGGAACGGAGACCCTAGGAGGTTCAGGTTGCGCGCTTGGCCCGACTATCTCTACCTCATCGAACGACCATGAAAACTGAATAGAAGGAGGGCTCGTAGCTCTCTGACCTTCGGCACCGCTCATTTTCAAAGAAAATAAAGATTTTAAACTAAAAGAAAGATCAAAGCCCTTACTGGAGTCTGATCGGTGTCGGAGGAACTTGAGAAAATGAGAGGATTTCGGGGTTGTTTGCGAGAGACTGGAAATGACATAAGAGAGCGAATGGCTGGCCCCTCCTCTATTTATACTCATCCGAGCATTTAATACTCACTCTGTCCTAGGCGGCGCATCGGTTAACGGGATTCGCCAGCTGTTTCTGACATTTCCCAAGAATATTCTAGATACCTCACAAAGAGATCGGCTAGGTAAGGATCGGCGGATTAAAAGGGATATTTTGAATTGCAGATCGGATAAGTGTCATTCAGGTAAAGAACCAGATCGGATAATCACATTAGAGATCGGAAAATAATCAATGCAATAATAATAAAATGATAATCGACAAAATAAAGTCTTTATTTTCAAAAGATCGGATTACATCATTTGGGCGATCTCTAAGGATCGGACTATATTAAAATTGGATTACATCATTTCTGTGATCTCTAGAAATCGGATTACATTGAAAACAAAATACATCATTTGGGCGATCTCTAGGGACCGGAATGTCACATTGTGACTGATCCAAAGGGGTGTCACCGACCAGAACCGAGGCGCTGTCGGAACACCCAATGTCGAGGAAAACCGCTGTCGGAACACCCAATGTGGTGAGAAGCCCAATAAACTTGGAAGAGCAACCGTCAAGGGTCGGCGGAACATTAGCAATTTGCTTAGCCAAAATCGGTTCGCTGATTATTCCAGTTGAACGACTCGAGATCGATATGATCGAGGTCCGTAATCCAGATCGGTCAATTGATCCAGTTCTCTCACCATCATCAGATAAGGTTATCACTATTATTCGATCACCGGAATCGTAAATTTTCAGTCGAGGAGTAAAGAAGTCCATCGGAAAAGGATCAAAAGCCACGATGCGGAACTCTTGCGAGCAGTTAGAGCAAGAAAGTAAAAAGGAAGAGAGGAAAATCGAATGAGGGAAGTTTTTTCTGTCAGGGGTATATATAGGGGGAAATCAAGCATTTATTGCTTAGCAGAAAACAAAGCGGACGCTTCGGGAATCGAGGGGAATTAATGCTTTGACCTAACCGGGCCTGGTTAAGGGAAGTATTAGAATAATAGAGATCAGAAGAGGGGAGATCGGTATGAAAGATCGGAAAAGGACCATGTTAAGAAGGTTGGAAAGAAAGAGAGAGCAGAAAACGAAAGGGCGCCTACTGCCGTCACCATAATCAGAGTCGAGGTAGTTAAAGCATTGCCAAGTAAAATCTCAACCGCACGCCCCAGAATCGCCCACATTTCTGACATGCGTCGTCGGGGCAGATCAGTACATCCTAATCTCCACCGTTGATCCAACTTGTAAGGACGAGCCCAGCGCCCTTGGATCAAAGAAGAAGATGACAAAACCAGCGCCTTTCACTCCTAACCCTTGGATCGCCCCGGACAAGAGAATTTGGGGCCGTCAGATTAGAGGAGGAAGAAGACAAATATTCTGAAATGGATCTCGGCCGTCTGTTCTGATTCTCTTTAATTCTTGAGCTTAGGATTATGTCCCTTGAAATCTTGACCCTCCATCTCCCTTAGGATAGATCCTGACTCTTCAAGGGGAACACCCGGTCCCTATAAATACCTGCATGAAAAACTGTTCAGGGGACGGAAAAAAAAGATAGAAAAAAGGCAGTGACCATAGTGGAAGAACTCTGAAACTTAATTCAGTTCGTTACTCTGCTATTTTAGCTTTCATAAGAAAAACTTTGGAAACCAGTTTTCTAAAGTGTTTTCTTGCAAATGGATTTTTGAATACTGAAATTCTTCATTTTCAGTCCGTTCATTATCTTGTGACACTCTCACCTTTTGTCTTTGTTATCTTCTATTTCCATTAATATTGTCCAAGTTCAACTCTATTCAAGATTGGTTATTTTGACCTGTTTACATTTTAACAAAGAATCCTTCATTTCGAGGCGAACCTTAGTCCTCCAGCTATCAACCTGCAGTCCTGTTACATTCTGTGATTCCATAGTTAGTTTAGTAGATTCGACTCCCTACAGGTGAGTGCTATATCGTTATTTTATCAAATGTTCTTCTTTATTCACGTATTTCATTTATTCTTTTTCTGTTTGTAATTTTCACCAAGTTTATACTATATTTAAAACATGGAGGCAGTCATTCTCGAGTTTACTTCTTTGTTAATCAGTTTATTCTTTGATTTATCTTCATTACTTCTTAGCACAGGAGTTCTGGTCTCGAATAGCGTAGAAGAAACTAAACAAAATGTAGGTAACGGCGACTTAAAAGTCCTTTTATAATGATAAAAGGTCTAAATAATAAGACAGGAAAATGGTGAAGCCAAATCACAAGGAAAATTCAATAGGTCATTAGGCGAGATGTCATAAGACAAAATGAAACCAAACCTTGGATAACTAAATGGAATAGATCGGGCATTAATAAGTATTGGTAAGGCGACCACATGGGAGGTCGGTACATTCAGTCTAGTATCCCCCGTCTAGTCACAAGGTATCAATTAGCTAAAAGAAGCCTTATCCTCAGCACCTTTGAATGCCAGAATTCTTAGCTTTAAGACATGTAGCTGAAATTAAGATTCGGGAGATCGGAAAAGTCCCTTTCAGGCCCCTGTTAATTTAAAAGAGATCAGAGGAGAGTTCTTATCCGATTCTCAACTTAAAATTCTGATAGACATTTAAAAGAGATCGGAGGAGAGTTCTTATCCGATTTTCAGCTCAAAATTTTTAATAAGTACTTAAAAGAGATCGGAGGAGAGTTCTTATTCGTTTCTCGATCTAAAATTTCCATAAATATTTAAAAGGAGATCGGAGGAGAGTTCTTATCCGATCTTCGAGCTAAAATTTTAATAAATACTTAAAGGAGATCGGAGGAGGGTTCTTATCCGATCTCCAATCAGAATTTTAATAAATATTTAAAAGAGATCGGAGGAGAGTTCTTATCCGATCTTCGAGCTAAAATTTTAATAAATACTTAAAGGAGATCGGAGGAGGGTTCTTATCCGATCTCCAATCAGAATTTTAATAAATATTTAAAAGAGATCGGAGGAGAGTTCTTATCCGATTCTCACACCAAATTTTAACTTGTGTGCAAAAATAATCCCAAAACCCAAAATGATATGCGACGTCAATTCACTGAGGTTGTCTCATTTACTTATGTATCTGGGTAATCCAAATTTAGTGAAAAATCAAATATTCCTTTGGTCAAAAGGATTAACATTCCCATTCAAGCTCTCCTAACTAATGCAAAGTTAAATCTACTTACCCTTATTAAGGGACGAGGTGGGGTGCCTAACACCTTCCCCACCCGTTTACGGACCCCGAACTTAGAATCTCTGTTTTGAAGTGGTTTTATCGCAATTTGTCTTCACAAATGGTTTTCTTTAGTTTCCCTCAAAACTAAGGTGGCGACTCCTCATTCTTTTCCACTTCGGTGAGGGTTCGTTCAGGCGACCGCAAAATCCCTTGCAACACCAAGGATACCTAGACAGTAGTGTAAGCTTTGGATAGATTAGCATACTAAGAAGGGATGAGATTAGCAGTACTACATACGGCTTCTATGCCAAGATACCATGGGCATGCACCAAGTGTCCGATATGATTATCCCTTATTGATGATGACTTGAATAATCACGGGCAGGCACCGAGTATCCAATCTGATTATTCCCATGGCTTTATGCCCGATATTACATACTCGGTAGGCACCGAGTGTCCGATGGTATGATGGCCAGTAGGCACCTAGTATCAAGTACCAGTATACCCGTGTATCTAGTCTTAATAGTCTGTTAGACGTTACTTTGGGCACTGGAAGTAAGCAAGAAAGTTGAACAACAAAGTAAAAAAAAGTAAAGATCCTCTAAAAGGAATGACTCCAAAGATCATGAAAATATGGAAATACGTGAAAATATGAAAAGTACCCAAAATTTATTACATAGTAAATATATGTAGAAATTATAAACATTTGACATTATAAAACCCACGTTACTATCAAATTATTTTATGAAAACTCATATGTGAATTATAATTACTCCACACAGCATGTTAGTTAATTTAATTTATATATGTTGGATTTTTATTATATTATTGCACCACTAAGTGGAAATACTTAGCACGATAGTTCTTCCTCATACAGGTACTAGAGATAAGACCCAATAGATATTAGATTGGGATTTTGACAACAGATCTGTAGTAAGAATTGGTGTCACCTCAGCACATCATTTTGGTAGGGTCCCCAGACCCATAACAATTCATATTTTGTATGTTGTAATTTAATATAAAGTTTGTAATTAAATTTTGAGAGGTACAAAAGTTATGTAAATTATGTATATTCTGTAAATTAATGACATGAGATGATTTCATGTATGGAATGAATATGAATGATATGGAAACATGATTTATGATATGGAATAGTGATCAAATTTGAGATTGTGTTATGGCAATATTTGCACAGGTGAATATTTTAACAAGAAAAATTTCAATAAAACAAAGAAAACTCTTGCAGTTTCTCCAAAAAAAAAATTTTTTTGAACTAAATTATAGCAGACTCAATGTGATAAGGAAATGAACTAAAGTAAGACTAGGTGCTCCGGCATAGAATGTGGCATTCTTTTGCTCGGCTACACTGTATATTGGGTAAGGAGGTGTTACATTTAGTGGTATCAGAGCTCGGTTTAGGCATTCCTAGACCTAGATAGATAAAAGAATATAGAGTACATGTCATGCATTACATCCATTAAGTGTCGAGGTGACACTAATATAGATCTAGTTTCTTGTTTATTTAGGTTACAGAATAGAGTCTGAATCATAGAGGGCTATTAAGGAGAAAGTAGAAAGTCATGCCCCTGCTAGAGATGGGGATAGAGGAGTGAGAGAGCCATCTACACAGGCATCTGGAGAGCTTGCAAAGCCACAGCAAGCCTTCTTTTAGCAGTTGACTGACTTTTTCAGACAGATGACAAGAGCCATCCCACAGGTTTAGCCTCCATAGAAGTCCCATATGGAGAAGTTGAGAAAATATGGGGCAGTAAACTTTAAAGGAAAGAAAGAGGATGATCCTGCAGCTACTAAATACTTGTTAAAGAGGACAAAAAGGGTTTTTCAGCAGCTACATTGCACACCAGAATAGAGTTTGGAGTGTGCAATCTCCCTTTTGCAAGCGAATGTGTATCAATGGTGGGATACGGTATCCAAGGTAGTACAGCCTGTAGTAGTTACATGAGAGTATTTCCTGGCTGAATTCTGGAAGAAATATATCAATCATATTTATCTGGAAGCCAGAAGGAGAAAATTTATTAATTTGAGGCTAAGGCAGCTTACTGTGGCAGAATATGAGTGAGAATTTATGCGGTTAAGCCGCTATGGCCGTGAGATTGTGCCTACAGAAGCTGACAGGTGCCATAGATTTGAGGAAGGGTTAAATGACAATGTGAAGCTACATATCACAGCACTGAGGATCATAGACTTCTCCTAGTTAATAGAGGCAGCTCTGAATGTAGAGAGAGTCGGAGTTGATGAGCAGAGCCTCCAGGATATACAGTATAAGAGAGGGCCAGGGTAGTCTAGCTATACAGCCACAGCTAGTAAAAGGCCCAGGAGACCTCAGAGTTAGGGCCAGAGTCAGAGTCAACCACAGAGGCCCAGATCACAGTTTATGCCTAGAAGAGGCCAGTCTACAGTATCAGTAGCCAGTTCCCTAGGGACAAGGGCAGGAACAGTACCCAGGGGGCCAACTCCAGCCGCATGTAGCCACTGCTGTAAGAGACACAGAGGAGAGTGTTGGTATCTGACTGAAGGGTGCTTCAGATGCGAAGCTATAGATCATTTTCAGAGGGATTGCCCTCAAGGGAATGCTCCTATTGCTTCAGTACAGACAAAGAGATCTACACCTGCAGTTTAGAGGGGTAGGAGACCTGGTAGGACAGAGGCAGTGGGTTGTTCACAGAAAGTTGCATCTGAGATAGTAGAGAGACTTAAAGTAAGGGCACCAGCACATGCCTATGCTATGAGAGCTCAGGAGGAGCAAGATGCACCAGATGTGATCTGGGGTACTTTCTCACTTTATGATTTGCTTGTTCATGCATTGATAGACTTAGGATCCACACATTCATATGTTTGCATTGATTTGGCTATGGAAGAAGGAGTTCAAATAGATGAAACTAAACAAGATATCCTAGTTACTAATCCTTTAGGCCACAGTGTAGTAGTGAATAAGGTCTATAAGGGTTGTCCCTTAAACATTCAGGGACATGAGTTTTTGGCTTATCACACCTTACCGCTCTGTAAGGCATAACATGATCTTGTAGAATACCTGATGAACTACCGAACTTCACCTACCGATAACTCATTAAGTACCCTACAAGAGATTTTAAAACAACTTTCTTACTTTATAAGTGGTGAGCATTTTCTAATAGGTATTAAAACATTTAATTAGAGTTTGAAAACTAGTTAATATTTTTGTCCCATTTTATTTTTCTGCAAATTTTATAAAAATTTTGGCAGAGTGCCGTCTCTATTTTGAGAAAACAGTTCTTCAAATACCTGTAAAAAGCACTTCCAAAGATTTATCTCAATAACTTTATCAATTCAACATCCATCCCAACCAATTTCAACATTATTTCTCAAATTCCAAACTTCAACATCATCAAAATACTACTAATTAATTTCATTCAAATTAAAACAAAATATTTCCATTCATATTTCATTAAAGATAAAACAATTTATATACATCATTCTAAAAATTTACATTAGGAAAAATCCAAACCAAAATTTATTACAAGCTTTATACAACTGCTCATGATCATTTCCTACATTTACATACATTACGTACATCAAAATAATTTTTACAATTAGGGTATAAAATATACCCAATAAACTTTAGAGTAGGTAGCTCTACAATCCTCAGCAGCTCACTCTACTGCTCCTCTAGTCTCTATATCTGTGACAGCAATAACAGCTATTGCTGAGTACTATGACTCAGTGGTGCACAACAGACTAAAATAATATTTATGCAGAATTTAAATCATATTTATTCAAAAATTGAACTGAATATGAGAAATAAATACAAAACATGATTTATAAGCTTTTAATCCAAACAATTTCATTTCGAAAGTCTCAAAATAAATTTCATCAAAACACACAGTTATATCATGCTATTCGAAACAATAATCATCTCAATAGCCAGAGGCTTATGAGAAGTCACATCACAAGGCTAGCTAGCTCAAATATAAAGATATCCATTCAATTTCTTCTTCTACTGGCACACACCTCAACACTTCAGTCAGAGAAGGAATCAAAATTTGAAATTAATTTCCCCCACTAGTCATGCTAGTGAGGCATTCAAATATATGGTCATGACACTGTGGTTTCAAAACTATCTTAATAATTTATCAAACATTTATTGCCATTTCAAATACATACAAGTAAACTTTCAACAATTTAAGTCAAAAGCATAATAAACATTTCAATACAATTAAGTCACAATTTAATATCACAATTCATTCAAAACAATTTGCAAAAATTCTATGTTGTGCACAAACCTTATACGAGTCGCCTCTTGGCCTTTACTCGATCCCTCGGATTCTTTCCCAGTATTCTTTTCCACTGAAACACACAGTTTCACAGTGTTTCAGTATCATAACTTATCATAAATCCAAAAATAATTTCAAATTTACTTTTACCTAGCTTTAATATGCTAAACTTGGCGTTCTTTAAAATTTGCATTTTGGGGTTACTATTCACTATACTATTCAAGTCAATTTGTTGACTTTCTAATGCTTAATAGGTATGGGAATTCTAATTTCACTCACATACCACATTTTGGTTATCTAATTTGTTGGTTTTGGTTGTTCTCTCAAAACTTAAGTCTTTCAGGCAAAATTTCAAAATTTCAGTTTTGGTGTCCTATGTTGCACTGTTCCATTGGTCATGCTGCTGTTAGAATTTGGCTAAGTTTTCTCCATAGAAATCGTTCCTTATTGTCTTAACTTTATTCTCCTTTTTGAATCACTCCATTTGGAGTTTTTTAGCCCAAGTTATAGCCATTTGAATATGGCTGCCGGATTGACCTAACCCAGATTTTCTGGGCACCAAAACTGGTTCTGGCAGTTTCAGGTCACCAAATTTAGGTGTCTAAATGACTTAGTTAAGTGCATAATTTGGGTTTGTGTTCTTCATGAAAGTTTTAGGTCTATATCTCAGCTTTCTACTGGTAAAATTTTAGGTCATTTGGACTTTCCTAGCCCAAGTTATGGCCAAATGAACAATTTGGTCATTTTTGTACAGGGCAGAACACTCACTTCCGGATTCGGCCAATTTGTACACTATGCTATGGTCACTTTTTGGGCATGATTCCTAAATGAAAAATGTGTTATTTTGTGTCTAGTTTCATTCCCGATTGGCCTCACACCAATTGGGTCAGTATATTTTTAGTTTTGATCCCTGAAAGGGACCTTGGTCATGCTACCAGTAAACTGACCACATCCAATCCGAATTTAAACCTAATTCTAACACTTCCAACATACCACAATTGGTCACATATGATCATTTTTTAGCTCAAACAAGGTCAAACACACCATTTGACTATTTCTCCAATTTTTGTCTTCCAAAACCCTAGGTTCAAACCCTAATTCACTACTTTGTTACATTTAATTAGTTCCAAGCACACCAACACCATTTCTCAACTCATTCAAGCTTACATACACTTTTAATTCAATCAAAACACATGCATTCTCTACTCAAACCCTAGCTAGCTGAATTTCCACCTAGTCCTCCAAAGATGTTTTCATTTCATTTTAAGCATATTTCTAGGTTTATTCAACTATAAACACAATTAATTCAACTAGAAAATCAAGTTTAGTTTACTAACCTTTATGCAGAATTTCAATCTTCACTTCCTTCAATTTTTTCTTCTTTCTTTCTCCTTTAATCTTCTTTTCTAGTTGCCCAAACAAAGTTTATTTATGGTAAGACAATTTTCTATGGTGGGATTTTATTTTCTTCAAGCTCAAGAGTGACCTTTCATGGTGGTTTTGGAGAGGGAGAGGGTGAGAGAGAGGTCACGGCAAACTTGAAAGAAGATGACTCTTTTTTTTTTTTCTTTTATGCATTTTTAACCTTTAGTAAGACCACAAATTATCCAAAATTAAAATTTTAACTATAATATTTATTGCATCATGCATGATGTCATCACTTTTTTACTTTTTCTTCTTTTTTTTCTATTTATTTTTTCATTAGTTCTTTAATTTAATTCCCAATTTCAAAATTTTCTTTTCTCTGATTTTATTTGACAGTTAGCTCAGGAGTCAGCTCTAGGGGTCAATTGACCAGATTGCCCCTGGCCAGTTCGATTCGGTTTACAAATAATTCAATATTTTTTCCGGATCCCTGACCTAATTATTTGACCAACTTAACAATTCTTTTTCATGATTTTCTATTTTCCACTGTGTTTGCAATAGTCCTAAGGACAGCGGCATCATATTTTACGGTTCGAAATTTGAGTTTAAATTGACCTCGCAGTCCTTCCTGAGAAGGTCACCCATCGCTGTGACTCTCGGCTCATTTAACTTCTTATGTTCTGTTTTTCTTATTTATACTTAACTAATTGACAATTACTAATTATTTGTGTTTAAGGCTTATCTAGTTGTCTTAGATGTGGTTCTAATCCCCTTAATTATCCAGACCGACACTGGTCACCGGAATAGTGAAATATTCTAGGCTATGCAAATAGGGGTATTACATGGCTAATCTAATTGAGTTACCATTCTATGAGTTCGATGTGATCTTAGGGATGGACTGGTTATCATGTCACCAAGCTATAGTTGACTGTTGATTAAAGAGAATTACATTGAAAAGTCCTGATAATGAAGAATCACTATTGTGGGTGAAAGGACAGACTACCTGTCTAATATTATATCAACTACTACTACAAGGAGACTGATAAAGCAGGGTTGTGAAGCTTGCTTGGCACATATAGTTGATACTAGGCAGGCTAGACCTGACCTTTATGACATATCCATTATATGTGAGCTTCCAGATGTCTTCCCTGAGGAGTTACCTGGGTTACCACCAAAAAGGGAAGTGGAGTTTGCTATAGAGGTTTTGCCTGGTACAGCACCAGTGTCTATTGCTCCTTATATGATGGCACCCAATGAGCTAAAAATACAATTGCAAGAGTTACTTGATAAAGGGTTTATTCGCCCTAATATGTCACCATGGGGAGCACCGGTGCTATTTGTGAAAAAGAAAGATGGCACACTCAGACTATATATTGATTACAGGCAACCAAATAAGGTGACTGTGAAGAATAAATATCCTTTGCCCAGGATAGATGATTTGTTTGATCAGCTGAACAGAGCAGGTGTTTTCTCCAAGATTGACCTCCGATCGAGGTATCATCAGCTGAGGGTAAAGGAATATGATGTGCCTAAGGCAGCATTCAAAACTCGGTATGGGCATTATGAGTTTTTAGTTATGCTATTTGGGCTAACTAATCCACTAACAGCATTCATGGACCTTATGAACCGTATCTTCCATCCTTATTTGGATCAGTTTGTAGTGGTCTTCATTGATGATATACTGGTGTATTCTAGAAATCAAGAAGAGCATGAAGAGCACTTAAGAGAGGGAGAAGCAGCTATACGCTAAGCTATCTAAATGTGAATTTTGGCTGCATGAGATTTCTTTTCTGGGCCACATTGTGTCAGTTGATGGGATAAGGGTGGATCCCAAAAAGGTCTAAGCTATTGTGGATTGGAAACCACCAAAGAATGTAACTGAAATTAGAAGCTTCTTAGGATTGGCTGTCTATTACACTAGATTTGTAAAGGGATTTTCCCTTATAGCCTCGCCATTGACTAAATTATTACATAAGAACATCAAGTTTGAATGGAATGATAAATGTCAAGTCAGTTTTGAGAAGTTGAAGATAATGCTTACAGAGGCACCCATTCTTACACAACCAGTATTGGGGAAAGACTTTGTGATATATAATGATGCCTCACATAATGGGTTAAGGTGTGTGCTAATGCAAAAAACCAAAGTAGTTGCTTACGCTTTCAAGCAACTTAAGCCACATGAAAAGAATTAACCAACTCAAGATTTAAAACTTGCAGCAATTGTATTTGCATTGAAAATATGGAGGTATTACTTGTATGGTGAGAAGTACTACATCTACACAGATCATAAGAATCTTAAATACTTGCCAACTCAGAAGGAACTCAATCTGAGATAGAGGAGGTAGATAGAGTTCCTGAAGGATTATGATTGCATCATTGATTATCACCCTGGGAAGGCGAACATAGTAGTAGATGCTTTGAGCGGGAAATCCATAGCAGCATTAAGATCATTGAATGCCTACTTATCTTTAGTACAAGATGGAATTATTATGGCTGAGTTACAAGTGAAGCCCAATTTGCTCCAACAAGTGCAAAAGGCACAAAACAGGATGAAAAGCTGGCAACCATTATAAGGCAAATATAAGAGGGGAAGGAAAGTGAATATCACATCAAGGGAGATGGTTAATTGTACGATAAAGGGAGAATATGTGTACCTAATGATGGGGAAATTAAGAAGAATATACTTAAAGAAGCACACAGTAGCTTTCATGCTATGTATCCAGGGAGCACAAAGACGTACCAGGATTTGAAAGTTCAGTATTGGTGGCTTAGGATGAAAAAGGATATTATGGGTTATGTGGCAAAATGCTTGATATGCCAGCAAGTTAAGGCAGAACATTAAGTCCCATTAAGGTTGTTGCAACCAATAACAATACCAGAGTGGAAATGGGATCACATCACCATGGACTTTGTTATTAGTCTCCCTCTTACATAGAAGAAGCATGATGCAATATGGGTGATAGTAGACAGATTAACAAAGTCCACTCATTTTCTATCAGTTAGAACCGATTACTCACTGGAGAAGTTAGCATAATTATACACAAGTGAGATAATTCAGTTACATGGGGTGCCAGTATCCATCATTTCAAACAGAGACCCAAGGTTCACATCTAGATTTTGGAAAAAGTTATAGGAAGCCTTGGGTACACAATTGCATTTTAGTACTACTTTCCATCCATAGAAGGATGGTCAGTCAGAAAGGGTGATACAGGTACTGGAGGATATGCTTAGAAACTGCACCATAGATTTTGGAGGAAGCTGGGATAGATATCTTCCATTGATGGAATTTGCATATAAAAACAGCTACCAATCAAGCATAAAGATGGCACCATATGAGGCATTGTATGGAAGGAAATGTAGAACGCCTTTGTGTTGGACTAAACTTGGCAAGGATAAGTTGATAGGGTCAGATTTGGTGAGACAAACAGAGGAGAAAGTGAAAATCATTCGAGATAAATTGAAGTCCGCCTTAGATAGATAGAAGTCTTATGCAGATTTGAAGAGGAAAAACATTGAGTATGATGTCAGTGATAAGGTATTTTTGAAAGTATCACCGTGAAAGAAAGTCCTTAGATTTGGAAAGAAGGGTAAGTTAAGCCCAAAGTTTATCGATTTATATAAAATCATTGAACGTGTGGGTCCAATAGCCTATAGGCTAGCTTTACCACTAGAGCTGGACAAGATACAGAACGTGCTCCATGTATCAATGCTGAGGAGATACAGATCAGATCTTTCACATGTCTTGTCAGCAGAGACTATTGAAATACAATATGATTTGACATATGAGGAGGAGCCAGTACAGATCGTGGCATGGGAAATTAAGGAGTTAAAGAACAAGAAGATTCCATTGGTGAAAGTACTATGGAGAAATCACAAAGCAGAGGGAGCAACATGGGAGAGCGAGGAGATCATGAGACAACAGCACCCACAGTTGTTTGATTCAGGTAAATTCCGAGGACAAAATTTCTTTTTAGAGGGGAAGAACTGTAACATCCTCACTGTAGGCAGTTCCGTACGTTCTACTGTTCTAATGACTAATATCTATTTAGACTGTTAGAATGTTTGGAGCTACACTTAAAATAGAGTGAGGAGTCATAAATTGGTTAAGTAAAGATCAAGTAAAGTTAAAGAAAAATAAAAGAAGTGGAGTGTAAATCGGTTAAGTGAGCCTAAGTCCACAGCGATAGGTGACCGAACCGAGAAGTAACTGTAAGTTCAGTTGCTATCCAAATTCATAAGGAACCCTATGAGACTTTTATTTAGGACTTAACTGAGGGATTAATGGAAATAAATAAGTCCAAGACATGAAAGGAAACCAATGCCAAAAACTTAATTAGTAAAGACGGACTATAATCTGATAAAGGGCATTTTGGTCATTTCACTTGAAGAGCTGACTTTGACTAAAATGTCACATGAATTAAATGAAATTAAAGTATTGGAATGGATTTTAATTAATTGGAAAGAGAATGGAAAAATAAGGAGAATGGAAATAGAAATATGGTGATGGAAGAATTAAAATTTCAATTATAATTATTAAATATCTATTTTTCCTGATAAGACAAATTAATTAAATTAAAGTTTATATCTTTAAATATACCAAATTATGTTATTGGTCTTCATTTAATCTTCTTCCTTCCAAATTGCCATCACCCTCATTCTCTCTCTTTCTCTCTCAAATTCCACCATTAAAGCTTCAATCAAGCTTCCAAACCCTAACTTTCCTCCACATTTTCTTTAGGAAATTAGAAGAAAACACTAATTTGAGCCTTGATTAGAAGAAAGCATACAAGAAATTCAAGAAAAGTGGAAGGATTTATGGAAGGGAAATTTGAGCAGATCAAGGTAAGTTGGGATTTATACTTATTTAGCTATTAGCTAATGATATTCAAGTTGAATATGAAGTTTTCTATGGAAAATTGATTGAAATCTTTGGTATGTTGAAGAAGGGAATTTCAGCCAAGGGTGGATTCAAGTTGGAAAGTCAAGTTAGGTTGGATTGGGAGGTTGATTTGAGTTGGTTAAAGCTTAAGCACAAAGGTTAGTGCTGTGAATTACTATAAATTTTAAGGTTATAGCTATTTGAAATTAAGGTTTCATGAAATTAGGGTTTTCAATTCGTATGCCCTATTTGATGTGTTTATGCCTAAATTAAGACCATTTGGTGCGCAATTGTTGTGAAATGTTGATGAAATTCCAAAACAAATGAGTGAATGCAGAGTGGTGGATTTGGACTTCTCTTGGACAGCCTGAGTCCAGTGAGTTCAAATGCTCATAACTTGAGCTAGACAACTCCAATTGATGTGAAACTAAAGCGAAAGTAAAGATAAGACAAAATATTAAATTTTTCATGAAGAACACTTGACCTAAAACTAACTGGAAATCACTTGAATTCTGAGTTGAATCCGGAAATGAAAATCTAGAATTCTAGAAAAAAGACCAAATGAACAATATACACCAAAATTAGCATAACTTGCACTAGAAAACTCCAAATGAGGTGTTTTTTATTTTGTTGGAAAGCTGAGACATAATAGAACAACTTTTATGAGAACAAACTGCCTAGTTCTAATTGTAAATTAGCCAAATTTTGGAATCCAAAAATGTCATGACCCAACCTATGGGCCAGACTGGCACTAGGACCTGGGCCAGCCTAAAGCCCCTGAGGCTCCTAATAAGCCTAACTATTCCTCAACCCAACTCTAAGGCCCATTTGGGCTCAATTTTAAAAATTCAACCGGACAGAGTCTGGCCATAAAATGGACCATTTAATGGGGAGTTTTTAACTCACCCGACCTGTAAATACAATATATAATCATCTGGGGAGCTTAGCTCACCCTCCACATAATCAAATGTCATAAAAATAAATGGGAGCTCGGCTCCCTCATCCCATCCAACCATACATGCATTTAATAAGTTTATAGGTCCAACATGACAATTATATTACAGACCCAAATCAAATAAATATTTCTAACACATGCAGAAATTATAACAGTTAACAGAATTACACAAACATTAATAAATGACCTGCGAAGAAGAAAATCAGGTTAACCACAACAATAATCCTCCTGTAGCCTGGAAAAATAATGAACAGGAGTGAGCATTCGACTCAGAGAGTAAAATATTAATTTTAACAATAATCTCTATAGCTTTCTAAAACTAATGCACCCTGTGAAGTGAAATGCAACATCGTCAATATTTTCACATCATAATAGCAAAAGGCAATTTGGAGCAGTCACACATCCAACACTGTCAAACAATACATATATGGGAGTTGATCCCCTATACAGCCTCTTAATTCAACCTCTGCCAGTGAAGATCTCAAGCTGGACTTTCTCTTAATAAACCAAATACGGGGTCCCAGCGAAGATCTCAAGCCGTGTTTACACAGTAGGACCGGGTCCCAGCGAAAAACTCAAGTCATGTCTACCGGTCCTGTCCATATCCAATACCATACCACGCATGCCACGCACACACACTGTTCCAAATTACTACAAGCAATATCTATGGCACTTTAACAGTTGTGAATGCAACATAAAATGTGCCTAGAGTTTAACTACATAGATACATATTTATAAGTGATGCATGGGCATGCCTGAACATATAATAATATCGAAATTACAATTAAAATTAATATTTTACTCACAGACTTAATCGCAGTCACTATGGCGACTGGGCAGAGGAGGAAGGCTGTCCTGGCTCACCTGACAATTTTATTACAATTATTTAATAAATTTGACTAAATACAAACTAAGAAAGAGACCAAAGATGTCCTAAGTCGTGCCGAAAATCCGGTAAAGTCTCCCTTATACCTAGGACCTACCCAACTTGCAAAAGGGCTTAAAACGCACTTATATATCCACAAACCATACACCCAAAACTCAATTACATCACACAGCCCCTCCTGGGCCCATCTAAACAGTCATCAATCACAATATGTAAAATTATAATTTAGTCCTTATAATTGAACCTTTTCCAAAAACTACTCAAATGAGCTCTAAAAATTCTAAAACTTTGCCTCGCGGTCCTTAGCAATATTACTAAGCTAATGCAAAAGGAATCAAAATTTTCTGAGCTACCATGAATATTTTACGGATTTCTAATCCAATTCAAGTACTAGACAATTAAGAAAAAGTAAGGTTCAGGTTTACCTATGCCCATTCCGACCTCAGTAACGCGCTCGGGACGTCTGACAACGGTGGGGTAGCCAAAATCTCGATCCAATTTTGAGACTTTTTCGGTAACCTGTCTGTCTGACTGAAAATTCACAGAAACCGGGCAACTGTTGAATTTTCCGTGAATTGAAGGTACCTACATGAAGCCCACAACACGGGGGTTAGTACATAATTTTTACGTAATTTTCTAAGCTCATTTAGCGCTCGAAAAAATACTATAAAGTTTCATGGGACCCACCGAAAAACAGTGTCGGAAAATTTTGAAATTTATATTGCCGCAAAGCTCTTGACGAGTGGTGTGCTCTGATACTCTCGGTTTTCTCGTGGGATTCATGGTTTGCAAGAAATCTAGCCCAAAAGTCAAAATTGGTTAAAACTTTCTGGACAAAAATTGGACAAACAGTGGTGTTCTTGGTGTTTATAGATTTTGGTGTTCTTGATGTCTGTGGAAAGCTCTCGAGGTGTAGATGAGTTTAGACACAAAACCCGACCTAAACAGTGGCCGGATCGGCCGAATTTTGCCCAGGAAGGTGAGGCATCGCGCTGCGCATCGCGTGTCTTCACACGCACTTTCTCGGCATTCCAGGCGGCGGTTGGCGAGGGGGATGGTTGCTTGAGGGGCACCGGTGAGCTAGGGAGGCTGGGGCAGTGGCTGACCAGCGTGGGGAGGAGGGAGGAGGGAGGAGAGAGAAAATAGGAGAGAGAGGAAGAGAGACGGGATGCGGGCGGGGAAGAAAGAAAAGGAAGAAAGAGGCCGATCCGATTCGACAGGTTCGGTCCGATCCGGTCTAGTTCGATTTGGTCGGTCCGATTCAAGATACAAAATTTTGAATTTTTACTTTGCCTTAGGACCAAAAACGAGGCCCAAAAATTCTGAAAAAATTCTAGAAAACTCAAAAAAATTCTTAGACTCCAAATATATTTTTAGTTTTGCCATGTGGTCTTTAAATTAATTTTTAAAAATCATCAAAGTTTTATATTTTCGAAAAATTAAACCCGATTTCTAAAATCCGAAAATTTTCAAATAATTTCCTAAAATTTAAATAAAATAAAATATTAATATTACTCATAAAATAATAAATTTAAAAATTAGGGGTGTTACAAAAAACTTGCTCAAAACCTGTATTAGGACTAGAATTGTGAAATATAATATATAAATAGTAGTGAATCAAATAACCATAACTTTTGATTCAAAATTTCAAATTGAGTGATTCTTGAACTTGTGTAACTCTGAGACACAGGTAAACAATTCATATGAAGAACATGAAGTCAAATTGTGATTGTAACTTACCCAAAATGGCTTGACAAAATAGTTCCAAAAATCTCCCCTATTCTGGAATGTTCTGAATCTGAAATTGGTCATTGGACCAGTTTTGGTATAATGGCTATAACTTGAGTTACACATATGCAAATTGAATGATTCCAAAGCCAAAAATAAATGTCATACTTACCCCTTTAAAAATATATGACATTATCCCGTAGTATACATAATAAATTATTGAACTTCACCTACCGATAATCTATTAAATATACTATAAGAGATTTTAAAACAATTCCGTTTCAATTACGTGTTTAAAGCAATGATAAAAGAGTTATTAAAATATCCTTAGGTTGGATATATGCCATAAATTTTATTTGGAATAAATTGGAATTTTAAAATGTTTTTTTACGGAAAATCCACATGCAACGACTAAAAATACAATAAAACAGTTCTTCTAAACTTGTGAAAATCAATTCATAAAAATATAACTTCCACAATTCAACACAATCAAACCCAAGTCATCACATTTCTTTCCATTAACCCCAAGCAATAGTTCTCATCTTATAAACATAAATCAAAATGAATATTCTTAAAAAAAGATACAGGCCAAAATACATCAAAATATTATTACAATTTTGTTTATACAACTGCTCATTTGTCTTTATGTACATATAGACTAATTTACATCAAAATGCATATACAATAGGGTATACCTAATATATACCCGAAGCTATATCTACCACTGCTTCACGCTGCTCACTTTGCAACTCTTTCCTTCTCTTTACCTGCGACAGCATGAAACAGCTATCGCTGAGCATAACACTCAGTAGTGCACAACTAAAAATTAAAACTCACTATAAACATAGTTTATCAATTGGTAAACAAGAGTTTAAAATATTCACAATTCTATAAATCACAAAACTAATACCAACATTTTCAATAACAATTTATCAAAGTAATTTCAAACAACAGTATTGCCAACAATTCACACAGCTTAAGTCATGACACAAAATTTCATATCAGTGCTGTGTTGTACACCACAGTAAACAATCTACAACCTCACTAACCAAAATTAATGAGGGAGGTGGCCAGCTAGCTATATGAGTACTCATCCGAACTCAACCTCAACTGGTAAGCCAGAGAGGAAAGAAACATAATCAAACTCAATCCCATAAATGGAGGAGGAGCACAATAATAATTGTCATACTAAGTGTGGTTTCAAAACAAATCCAAATAATTTCATTCAAATAATTTCATTACAAATCAACGTTCACATTTCATTCATAAATTTTCTCCTTATAGGGTTGGCAATACACAATTTCTCAAATTAAAATTCTCAAAGAATAAAAATCATAAATCATTCATATAAACTTATTCAAATCAATTCCCAATTGAAAAATAAGGAAATAGGATTAGCTGTGCACAAACCTTATGTGAATCCTCTTTTTCTTGACTCAATTCTCCTTATCCTTCAAAGTCTCATTTTCTACTGAAAATACACAATTAAAGTATTTTAATACTCCTCCCAATTATCTTCAATAACTAATCAAATAAATGCCTAATGCATCCCTAAGTAAATTTTGAAATTTCATATGTTCTAGGTTCAGGGCAGTTCTAGACCCTAATTTTGTAACCCCATTTCAACTTAGTTTTAGTCATAATTTGATAAAGTGTTCTGCATGAAATTTGTTCCTCTATGTCTTTCTTTTATTTTCCAATTTGATTCACTCAATTTGGAGTTTTATAGCTCTAGTTATGGTCAATTTACCAAGTATTGGTCCAATGACCAATACTATTCCAGATTAGGGCAGATTCTGGAACTCAAATTTGTTAAGCTAATTGGGCAAGTTGCAATCATTATTTGGCTTGGTGTTCTTCATATGAGTTGTTCTCCTATGTCTCATGGTTACATAGGTTCAAGAATCACTAAATTTGAAGTTGTGTAGGGTAAGTTATAGCTAATTAACCAACCTAGACTCATGAATCTTACAACTCCAGAATTCTAGGTTTCAGGTCAGTTTTACAATTAATATTTAAGGGTCTTACACCTAAAATTTGAGTAAGGTTTCTAAACCAAAGTTGTAGCCCTAATTCTTAGGTTTTCAGATCATTTTGGTTCATCCCATTTGGAATTTTCTAGTGAAAGTTATGATCTAATAACTATCCGAGGGTCAAATGACAGAAACTGGTTCCAGTGTGGGAATTTCAGATTGGGAAATCCTGACTTCTCCTAACCATTTCCCTAAGTTACTTTAGGATCTGGGTTTTGGTCAAAGCATGAAATTTTTAGTTCTATGTCTTATGAGAATTTTGGCTTTATAATCACCTATTTTTCATTTTTTTATCCCCAGTTATGGAAATTTTACCAAAACTGGTTGGATAGGTAATTGTCCAGAATTTTCAGGTTAGTCCAGAATCAGGGCAGATTTTTTGGACCAATTTTGTCTAGCAATTTGATCAACTTAGGATCATAATTTGGCTCTTCAGTCTTCATAAGAAGTGTTCTACTATGTTTCAGGTTTCCATTGGTTTAAGAATCATCTAATTTGGAGTTTTTTAGAGTGAGTTATGCCTAATTTACTCAGTACTATTCATTTGGTCATTTTTTATCAGGTCTAGAATTACAATCCGGATTCAAGCCAAATTTAGGGGAACCTATGGTCAATTTCTGGACAAGGTGTCTTCATGACATTTCTAGCATTATATCTTAGGTTTCATCTCCAATTAGCTTCACACCAATTGGAGCTATGTAGCTCAACTTATACTCATTCCAACATGCTGGACTCAAGGGTCCAAAATTCTAGCAACCCAACACACTACAATCCATCAATTCCTTTTATCAATTCAACATAATTTCTTAACTAAAATATGTCAAATGACCATAATTAAGCCTTATAAACATCAATGGCATAACATATTACAAAACCATAATTTTTCACCAAAATCCTAATTCTTCTTCACCCCAATTTCATGCAATTCACACAACCTCAACATATAAATCAAGTATAATACTTCATTTAAGCTAGGATTCATCATCAATTCAACAAAAACACACCAAAACCCTAACCCCTTTCAAATTGGCCGACTTTTCCTCTTGTATTTTCATGCATAATTTTCATGTATTCTCAAGTAATTTCCCATAACCAACCCTAATTCCATAATTATATAACAATTGGAGCTTGTAAAGAATCTTACCCCTAAAAAAGCTCTTCCAATCTTCCTAACCTTCAAGTTTTTTCCAATTCTTTTACCTCCAATCTTCTATTCTAGGGTGAATTAGAGGATTTTTACTAATTTTGGGTGTTAATTAGAGAGGAAAAAGAGTGATTTGGAGCTTGAATAATTAAAAAATGGTGTTGAGAGAGGGAGGTGATGACTAGCCAACTCTTTGGAAAAAAATGACTTTTTATTTTTACTTTAATTTTCTATTTTGTCTTATTTAAGTAAAGAAAATTATCTCAAAAATTAAATAATTTAATTTATAATTTTAATTATGTCATGCTTATATCATGCTCATGTCATAAAGCAAATTTAAAATTGAAAATTTCATTTCTTTTTCTTTTCTTTCTCTACATATTTTCATTTTTAATTCTTTTTCAATATTTTAATCTCACACAATTTAATGGATATTTAGGTTAAAAGTCACCTCTAGGAGTGAATTGACCAAAATGCCCCTCATCGGGTTATAGTCCTTCTTTTAATAATGCCCGATGAGTCCTTTAGTTCTAATTCACTTATTTGTGCTTATTCCCTCTTTATTTCCATGATTTTTTAGTTCCCAATAGTTTCACAATTATCCTTTAACTAAGGATGTCATGGGATCCTACACGAATTTAGAGTAGCAACTGAGCTCGCAGTCACTTCCCGGTTTGGTCACCCATCCTTGGGACCTAGGCTCATTTAACCTAATTGTGATTCATTGCTCTTATCTTCATCCAACTTCATTTGATCTTTATCAATTTTATTTATGGCTCTTCTATGTGAATTAAGTCTAGTCCCAGACATTATAGCCGTCCGGACAGATACTAGTCACTGAACAGTAGAATGTACGGACTACTTAACATGAGGGTGTTATAATAAACATAAGACATAGATCTACAAACTTCATGAAGAAAGTATGGTCAAATTTTTACTGCATCCTGGCCAAATCTATTAGAAAAATTAAAGTACCAAATTTGGAACTTATGAAATATCCATAAAATAGCTTGAAATATAAATTGTGTTTAATGCCAATGGCTTGATGAACATATATGACATATGAATATATGATTAGGACCTGTGTTCCCACTATGATTGAGATGATAATGCCATGATGAAAGAATGATGATGAATGATGAAAAATGTGAACATTGAAATGCTAATGATAATAAATAAGCCCAAGGATACCTAGACATTAGTGTAAAGGTTGGATAGATTGGCATGCTAAGAATGGATGAGATTAGCAGTACTACACACGGCTTCTATGCCAGGATATCATGGGCAGGCACTGAGTGTCTGATATGGTTATTCCTTATTGATGATGTAACATCCTCATATTAAGTAGTCCTACATTCTACTGTTCCGATTACTAGTGTCTGTTCGGACGGCCAGAATGTCTAGGACTATACTTAATTCACATAAAAGAGCTATAATAAAATTGATAAAGATCAAATGAGGTTGGATTAAAATAAGAGAAATGAAGCACAATTAGGTTAAATGAGTTTAGACTGCTGATGATGGGCGACCAACCCAAGAAGCGACTACGAACTCTATTGCTACCTTAAATTTGTATGGGACACCATGACATTCTTAGTTAAGGGATAATTGTGAAACTATTGGGAACTACAAAATCATGGAAATGAAAAGGGAACAATCACAAATGAGGGAATCAGAACCTTAGGACTCATCGGGCATTATAGAAAAAGATGAAATATAACAGATGAGGGGTATTTTGGTCAATTCACTTTAAGAGGTGACTTTCGACCTAAATGTCCATTAAAATGCAAATTAAATTATTGAAAAGAGATTTAAAATGTGAAGAGGTGAATGAAAAGAAAAGAAATGAAATATTCAATTTAAATTGAATTATGACATAAGCATGATGTAAGCATGACACTATTAAAAATTATAATTTATTAATTATGAATTTTAGGGATACTTATCACCATAAAAGACAAAAAATTGAAAGAAAACAAATTGTCTTCTTCCTTTAGTTCTTGGCCGGCCACTCAACCTCTCTCTCTCCTCCATTTTCAAGCTTATCCAAGCTTTGAATCCCACCTATCTTCCATAAATTTTCCATTAAATTTATAGAAAACCCCTAATCAAGCCTCAAAGTGAAGATTGGGAGAAAGAAAAATCAAGGGAATAGAAGATTGAAATTCATCAATTGAGGTAAGTGCAATTAAACCTTAACTTAGTTGTTTAAATCTTTGCAAGTGACTTGATTTGAGTTGAAATTTGCACATAAAATAAAAGAAATCAAGCATATAGAGGGAAGGGAATTTTTGGTTCACTTGAGAGGGCCAGGGTCTTAATGGTTTTGATGAAATTAAATTTGTATACAAATGTTGTTTGATGTATATATATGAATTTTGATTGAAGTTGCATTAGATTTCGTGAATTTGTGAAGAAGTGAAGTTAGGGTTTTGAAGAAATTGGAAATTTGGTGCTATGGTATGAAATTGATGTTGTTGAGGTCAATTATTGTCCCATTGATGTGTGTTGGTTGTGATTTGAAGTTGGTTGTTGAATTAAATTGAAAATTGGAAGTGTGATCTTTGTGTAGGATTTCTGGACCTCTGAGTGTAGTGGGATTATATGGCTATAAGTAAAGCTAGACAGCTCCAATTGGTGTGAAACTAATTGGAGACTAAAATTAAGATATAATGCCACAATTTTTATGAAGAAACCTTGCCCAGAACTGCCCATAAATTGCCCTAAGTTAGGCTTGAATCCGGAATTGATGTTCTGGACCTGGGCAGAAATGACCAAATGAACGGTGCTTAATAATTTAGGCATAACTTACTCTAGGAAGCTCCAAATGACTTGATTATTGAACCTATGAAAACCTGAGACATAGGAAAACATTTTTCATGAAGATCAGGAACCCTAATTCTGACCCTAACCCAATCAAATTGCTAAGCAAATTTAGTCCAATAAACCTACTTGAACCAAACTTGACTTGGAAAGTCTGAACTTTAGGCCATCCGACCAGTTTTGGTAAAATTGCCATAACTTGGGCTACAAAAATGAAAATTAGGTGATTCTAAAGCCAAAATTCTAATAAGACATAGGACTACAAACTTTATGTTTTGACCAGAACTAAGATCTTAGGGCAACTTGGGGAAATTTCTAGAGCAAATTAGGAATGCATAAGCTGAATTTCTTGCAATTCAGCTAAATGGCCTTTTGACCCCCGGATGGTTAATAGATCATAACTTTCTCTACATGACTCCAATTAAAGTTATTCAAAATGATTTGGAAACCTAAGACAAAGACCTAAAACATTTTTTTAGTGACCAGGGCCAAATTATGATCTTAAGATGCCCGGATATGAAATGCAAAGTTAGGATATAAATCTGGAAAACCTGGAATCTCAGGATATGGCACCTGGAATAGTGTTTGGTAATTTGGCCATAATGTGAGATCCATAACTCCAAATTGAGTGATTCAAATTGAAAAATAAACTAAGACACATAGGAACAATTTTCATTAAGATCACTTTCCCTAATTATGATTGGAATTAGGTTGAAATGGGATTGTAAAATCAGGGTTCTAAACTGTCCAAAACCCAAACTCCTTGAATTTTGCATAGGTAACTTAGGCATTCATTAGGTGTTCAATTAATTAGTTATTGGAGATAATTGGAATAAATATTGAGGCATCCCCATTATGTATTTTCAGTTGAAAAAGGAGCCTCCTAAAAAGGAAAAAGTGGAATTAAGTAGGAGAAGTATAAGAGTTTGTACACAACTATTCTTTTTCTATATTTTAAATTTGGAATTAATTTGAATGAATTATGCTTTTTCTTGTATGTGTAAACTTCAAATTATTGAATTGACTTTGTATGATTTATATACAATTACTTTTGTGCACTTAAGAATTTATTGCATTGTTTTGAAAATTGTAAATTGTAAATTTGATGTATTACCAACCTTGCACATGAACTTACAATAATTAAATATGTTTATTGATTTGTAAATATGTTTTGTGAATAGAAATTGTTTTGAATATGTTTTGAAATCACAGTTGGCATGGCAATGTGATTGTGTTCCTCATTAGCTTGCCTAATGGGATGATATTTATTGTGATCTCCTCCACTCGTTGGGGCGAGTTTTCCCTCTCTAGCTGAAGTGTTGAGGTGTATGCCAGTTGAGAAAATGTTGAATGAGTACTCATATTTGCTAGCTAGCCCGTGTGTTCCCCTTTAACCTTTGGTTATTGGGAGTATTAGCTTTGTCGTGGTATACAACCTGACATTGTTTTATTGTCATACTCTAAACTATGCGAATGTTTTCAACACCCTTAATTTGTGCGTATTTTGCTAAAAAGGTGATTGAAACAAATACTTGCAAATGGTTAAATATATTATATTATTTTCTTGGATCAATAAAAATGTGAATATTTGAAATTATGATTTGGATAAATTGTGTTTATTTGATCAAATGTTATTAAAAAAATGATTTATGTGATTGGAAATATTGACTTTGATTTTATGAATTTTGAAGAGTTTAAATGGTCCAAGTTCTCTGTTATGATTTGTTAAAGTATGTTTTATATTGAATTTTAATTTATTAGTTGTGCACCACTGAGTTCACCGCTTAGCGATAACTTTGTATGCTGTCGTAGGTGAAAATAAGGATAGAGCAGCTGAGTGAGATTACTTGAAGCTGTGACTTGAAGTTGTGTCGAGATTATCTTCGAGTATATCATAGGTATACTCTTATACATTAGATTTTGATGTAATCATGTAGCTATTTGTATGTAATCACGTTCGAGCAGTTGTACAGAAATAGTTGTAATATTATTTTGGGACTTTAATCAAATGTAAATCGTTGTAATATTATTTATGTGAATTTGATCGATTGTAAGCTTTGTAATAGTAGTTTCCTCAATTCCAATGGATATCAACTTGTAATAAAAAAAATGTTTTTGTATTATAAATATAAATATGTATTCTTTTTGGATTGTGAATGAAAGAAAGCAATTTTTGAATGATGAATTATTCTCCTTATGATGAAATTGTTGAGAATGAAAAGAGATGGCTTGAATTGATTGAGTTCCAATTGGGTATGGTATATTTTTGTAAATGGTTTTTCAACAGGTTTGAAGAACTATTTTACATAATTTTAGTCATAAACACATGGATTTTCTGTAAAATTTTAAAAATGCCTAATTATTTTTAAATAAGTTTTATGACAGATACTTGAATTGAACACACTTAAATTAAATTTTTATCACCACACCAAACTTAAAAATGAATTTTCTTTGCCAAAATCCCTTGTAGTATATTTAATAAATTATCGGTAGGCAAAGTACGATAATTTATTAGGTGTACTATGAGATCATGCCACATCTTACAGAAGGGTAAGGTGTGACATATTTTAGTGGTATCAGAGCTAGTTTTTAAAGTAAATTTTGAATTGTGAATTTCACATACTTTTTAATAAGTACAACTACTCAATGTTTGATACATATAGTATATTTACATCATGAATATGAACTGACGGGGAGAAATCTCCTTGTGTTAGTTATTCAGGAGATAGAAAATCCCTATGAAAAGATATGGAAGAGAAAGATAAAATAGTAGAACAGTCGATTATAGTTGAGACACTAGAGGAGGCCCCAACTCCTTAGAGTGTCAGAGATCTAACTACACTAGTCCCGCCTATGCAGATTTCTACACAAATTGTAACACCCCCGTTTGCATAGCCTGGTAGATTTCACTGTTCCGGTGACCGGTGTCGGTCCGGACAATTAATAGGATTAGGGCCACACTTAAGACAACTTGAGAAGCCATAAACATAAATAATTAGTAATGTTTAATTAGTTAACTACAAATAAGAAAAACAGAACATAAGAGGTTAAACGAGCGAGAGTCACGATGAGTGACCTCCTCGAACGCATCTGAAGTCGTTTTAAACTCAAATTTCGAACCGTAAAAAGTGACGCTGCGGTCCTTAGGACCCTCATGAACACAGTGGAAAAGAGAAAACCACGAAAAAGAACTGTTAAGCCAGTCAAATAATTAGGTCAGGGAGCCGGAAGAAATATTGGATTATTTGCAAACCGGGATGAACCGGCGAGGGGCAATTTGGTTAATTGACCCCGAGAGCTGACTCCTGACCTAACTGTCAAATAAAATCGGAGAAAAGAAAATTTCAGAATCGAGAATTAAATTAAAGAAATAATAGAAAAAAAATAAATAAATAAAAAAAAAAAGGAAAGAGGTTGGAAAAGTCAAAAGTTATGACATCATGTATGATGTCATAACTAAATTAATAAATTGAATTAATTAATTTGGAATTAGTGGTCTTTCATAAGCAAAAACGTGTAAGGGAAAAACAAAAGAAAATCTCTTCTTCTTTCATCTTCCTTGCCACCCCAACTTCATCAAAATTACCTCCATGAGTGGAATTCCATGTAAGATTACTTTTAAGCGTAGTTTTCTTAAATTAATTCAAATAACTCCATTAAAAACCTCCATAGAGCTTATTGTTACAACTTGAGAAGAGGATTACAAGAAGAAGGAAGAGTTAAAGATAGGGTTTTGAAGCTTTAACAAAAGGTTAGTATGTTAAATTGTTACTTTTCCATTCAAATGCATGTTTAGGTAATTAAGTGAGCTAATAACTTGATTTAAATGAAACAAATATGGGAAAAGAATTAAATTGAAATTTTGGGCAGCTTGAGAGGAGTGTGGTTTGCATGAATATGATGCAATTGAGTGAGTTTAGAAGCTTTACTTGGTGAAATGATTAACATTAAAATTATTAGAAGTAGTTAAATGCAAGAGTTAGTGAGATTAAGGTTTCAATGCTAGGGTTTATGGACTAAAATTTGGAGAAATGCATAAATGGCATGTTTAACCTATTGTGACATGAAATAATGATCAATTAGGACCAAATAAATTGGATGGGAATGGTGGAAAAATTAGCTAAATTCGTAGGTCAATGGTCATGCTGCTGGCAGCATGACCAAACCCACTTTGAAGGACCAAAACTCAAATTTTACAAGTCCAATTGATATTCCACCAATTGGAGACGAAAATAGACATAAAAGAGCACAATTTTCATTAAGGAACCATGACCAAAAACTGACCAAAACTTGGTGAAACAATTGACCAAAGTGAATTGATTGCAGGCTGCCCTGCACCAAAACTGACCAAATGAACAGTAACTGTTCATTTGGTCATAACTCGAGCTAGGTAGGTCAAATTGACCTGAAATTTTACCAGCAATTAGATATGATATAGACCTAAAACTTTCATGAAGAACACCAACCCAAATTAGGCCATTAACACATTCAAATCATTGAGCAAAGTTAAAATTACTGTACTGAAATTCTGCAGAATTTTCATTGAGCAGCAATGTTTGGAGGGCTATAACTCTCTCTAGAAAACTCGGATTTAGGCGATTCTTGAACCGATGGAAACCTAAGACATAGTACAACATTTCATATGAAGAAAGTGAGACCGAATTATGAACTTAACTTGATCAAACAATTGACCAAAGTTGGACCAAAAATCTGCCAGCACCTAAATTGCAGTATGAACAGTGCACGTAAACAGTAAATTATTTTGGCCATAACTTGAGCTACAAAACTCCGATTGAGGTGATCCAAAAATGAGAATACACTTAAGACAATAAGGAACATTTTCTATGAAGGAAGTTTTGTCAAATTCCAACAGTAGATCGACCAATGGAATAGTGCAACTTCGGAAAACCAAAACCGAAAATTGGCAATTTTGCCAAAATGACCTAAGCTTTAAACAAATGACCAAAACCAACAAGTTTGGTGACCAAAATGTGGTATGTGGGTGAAGTTGGAGTTCCCATACCCATTAAGCCTTAGAAAGTCAATAATTTGACTTGAATAGTGCAGTGAATAGTAACCCGAAACACAAAATTTCGAGAACGTCGAATTTAACACGTTAGAGCTAGCTAAATGTGAAGTTAAGTTTATTTTGGATTTATTTTAAGTTCTAGTACTGAAACATTGTAAAATTGTGTGTTTCAGTTGAAAAGAATATCGGGAAGGAACCCGAGGAACCGAGTCGAGGCTAAAGGACGACTCGTTTGAGGTTTGTGCACAATATTACTATGCTTTAAAAAAAAAATTCATTGATTAAATGAATGAAATATGCATATTATTGTTGCTTTGAATTGTTGAAAGTATTGTGACCTTATTTATGATGTTTTGATTCAAATTGTGAAATTTATTGTGTATATTTGAAATGACAATGTTTAGCAAATTGTTAAGATAAGTTTTAAAACCACAGTATCATGACCATATGTTTGAACACCTCACTAGCACGACTAGTGGGGTAATCGATTCGAATTTTGATTCCTTCTCTGGAGAAGTGTTGAGGTGTGCCAGTAGAAGAGGATGTGAATGGATATCCATATATTTGAGCTAGCTAGCCTTGTGACATGATTTCTCTTAGCCTCTGGCTATTGAGATTCTATTTGTTTCGAATGGCATGATTTAACTGTGGGTTTTATGAAATGTGTTTTGATACTTTGAAATAAACTTGGTTTACATGTAAAATCTTACAATGCATGATTGTATTTAATTTTCATGTTTAATCAAATTTTTGAATGAATGTGCTTTAAGTTTTGCATAAAGATTATTTTAGTATATTGTGCACCACTGAGTCTTAGTACTCAGCGATAGCTTTATTGCCGCAGATCTGAGATTAGAGGAGCAGCAGATGAGTCTTGAGGTGTGTGAAGTCATCAGTTTGAAGCCTTCGGGTATAATTTATACCCTAACTGTAAATACTTCTTTTGATGTATATATTGCACATAAATGTATGGACATGTAAAAATGGGTCTTGAGCAGCTTGTACACAAATTTGTATGAAGTTTGTAATAAAGTTTAGTTTGTGTTTCTTTTGATATAAATTTGTAAGGTTATGTATAAATTATTTTGTTTTTAATGAAATATGAATGATATTGATTGACAGTATTTTGAGAATTATTGAACTTGTGAATTTTGATAAATTGATTGAGTTTGATTGTGAAACCGAAGTAGTAGTTGAGAAAATCTTTTAGAAGTGCTTTTTACAGGTATTCGAAGAACGGTTTTCTCAAAATACAGAGGAAACTCTGTCAAAATTTTTATCAAATTTGCGGAAAACTAAAATGGCCAAAAATATTAATTAGTTTTAATTTCAACTAAATGTTTTAAATACTCATTAGAAATGCTCACCACTTGTCAAAGATAAGAAAATTGTTTTAAAATCCCTTGTAGGGTACTTAATGAGTTATCGGTAGGTGAAGTTCGGTAGTTCATTAGGTATTCTACGGGATCATGTTATGCCTTACAGAGGGGTAAGGTGTGACACAAATGGCCTAGCGATTGGCTACGTTCTTTCAATAACTGGCTGATAGTATATCAGCCCAAGCCCAAACCCAAACCCAACCCCCATAAAGATATCATGGAAAAGGGAAAAATGGGAAACATAATTGTCAGAGTTCAAGTAATAACTTGGGAAAGAGGAAGATATCTAGGGAGCCTAGTGCTTATGGATACGGCAGCGGCGGATCTTCAGGGTAGAAGCCACCAAGATTCAGTCGCTAGACAACCAAAAGTTCTTTTCCTATCCGTATCTGTGACGCTTATGGCAAGCTACATGGGGTATTTGCTATAAGGCCACTAAAGCCTGTTACAATTGTGGTGAACTCTAACATTTTGCTAGATATTGTACTAGAGCACATTGACCTATGCCACATACTACACCAAAGGGATCTGTCCAAGGTTCTACCCTCAAAGGTTCACAGATAACCAGTAGCGGTAGAGGTAGAGGTAAAGGCAATACTACTGGCAATCATGGCACAATAGATCAACTCGAGCAAAGGGGTGCACCAAGCAAGGTGTACATCATGCGCCAAAGGGAAGAAGCAGAGACTTCAAATGTAGTTACCAGTATGTTCCCAATTTTTGAAAGAAATAATTATGTACTATTTTATCCCAACACTACTTATTCGCATGCTAATGTTAAAATTATATGTTCTGCTGCTATTCCCTTGCATGAAAATAAATTTTGATTTATTAATGACTAGTCCTTTAGGGTATGAACTATGGGAATAAGTGTGATTGGAATCAGTTTTGGAAGAATTTATTTGTGAGAGATATCTCCTAGAATATGATAAATTATAGAGCTAATTAGTGTGCTTTTCTAGTGCAAGGCTAAAGGACTTAAATGTGAGTTGTGGCAATATAGTTACCCTAGATGAGAGCATGGTATTACTATTGAGAGATGTCAGTGGATACCATAATTGGAAAAAGTTTGAGATATTAGGGGATTTGAGAAAAATAAGATATAGAAAAGTTTGATATATAGACATGTATCATAGTAACTATGGAATATTCTTGATGTTTGTGTTATAAGCTGCAGATTACAGTTGAAGGAGCGGAAGCATGGTGATTAGTTCATTAGAGCATTGAATTTAAAAAATTTCTTCTAGGGTTTCATGCATCATGCCACATCTCTTATGTGCCTAATTAATTTCAATGCTCAATTGCATATTAAAATACTTTTAATATGTATTAGGATCTTCATTTGCCATTTAAGATTGTGAATTAACAAATTAATTCAATTAAACCCTAGTTTAAAAGAGAAGTTTGGGCACTAACCTCTTTGATGCACTATGGATGCAATTGGCACCTTTAGGAAGCACCTAGGACCCCAAGTGTTGTCCCTCTAGCTTGTCCACACTAAGATCACCAATGGGCAGCCCCCAAATCAGCTTCTCAAGCCTTGCCAACCAATTATAATTTGGGTTTTTGCCTTTAGAGAGGTTGTATGTGTGTATAGGACACTAGAAACAATTTCTAGCAATTTTAATTCAAAGGAATTTGGGTTATTCTCTTTGAATTGATGAGAAAGCAAGAAGAGGAGAGGGAGAGAAAGGTGCCACCACACTTGTGACAAGAGAGAGTGTTTTTTGTTTCTTCTTTTCTTTTCCCTTTTATAATTAGGTCAAGTAATCACTTAAACCCTTTGCCACATGTCACCACCACATTGCATCTTATTTTTAATTGACTTAATCACATTAAGCCAAGTGTCAAAGCTAGACTTAATATTGACTTTGATCACCTTGCATGATAGGAAGACAAATGGCAAACTTATATGATGCCATGTGTCACCATCTCATGGTGCCATATATCACTATGTGAAATGACCAAATTACCCTTATGTTGTAATTTTGAGTTCTTAACCCAAAATCAATATTTCTCCTCTTCTAATCAATTTATATCAAATATAAATCAATTGATAATCTACATTAATTAATTTCTCACAATTAAATTCATTTTTAAACACTTTAAATATAAATTTAACTTATATTATACATCCAATAACCTATATTTAGTTTCAAGCCATGCTAGGGATTTTGCAATATCATTGCAAATAATACCTATTTAATAAATCAATTAAACTCTTTAATTAATTAATTAAATCACATTTTACTTGGTGATTAACCTGTGTATGTGAGTGACTCATTAGGCTCATCACTAATTGGCAATGAGATATGATATTAACTCTTAATATCATTAGAACTCTTTTTTACCATGAATGATTTCTCTAAATCATTTTAGGCATCTCATAGACCATTGTTAACACCTAGCATAGCGTGCTATGGCCACCCAATCAGTAATAAGGAATACCTTAAATGAACCTTTAACCATATGTTATCATGCACTAGAATCTCTCTGTTACAAAATCCTAATTCGAGCTGGAGTCATGGTTAATGCCAAACCCCATTTGCTATGAACATTATGTTCTCTTTTAATTCTAGTTCTTGATTAATTAGATTTTCTTGTCAGAAACTCTTTTCTGACTAAATCTATCTGTCCTGGCCAAGAACTTGAAACATCAAGAACAATTAATGAACATAGGATTTTATCCCTATTTACTTAGGGTAACAGATTCCATCTTAATCAACACCTATCTCTATATATAACTAGTAGGAGCCAACACATGCCCATATACCCATACATAATACAAGTATGAAAGCAGTATCAAACTCAAACTACCTATATACAAGATAACTGTATTATCTCAGGTCTAAAGATTATATGCACTGATATGATATATGATAATGCATTGACAAGAGTAAACTCCATGTGCTTGTCATATGCATCACTGGTTCGGCCTACTTATCATGTATAAGTGCCTATCATATTTGTTATATGGCATGAGACTCATAATTCCATCTTATTTACATCTCATATAAATACCTTGGGAGCAAACATGAATACAATCTTTCTGGATAAGTCTTGTCCTGTGTGAAGTATCCTCGATTGTGAATCAATTTATGATACTTTGTGCTAGAAATACTATCACTCATATTCTTAACAACTTAATAATAGAATTCCTAACAAAATATTAATGGACCTTTTCTATTACACATAAATACATTATATAAATGGAAAAGTGAAATTGCCTTTTATTAATAAAATATGTACAAGATACATACTAAATGATATGCTCTAGGGCATACTACTAACAATAGTACCTACTTGGGATTATTGTGTAGGGCTACGTACTACTCGATAGTGCACCAAGATAAGGATAATTGCAAATGGCTTTTGCTTTGGTGCATTTATGCCAGAATAGAATTTTGTTATTGGGAATGAGTTTGAAAATTCTAATTAGGGATTTAAAACCTTAAAGTTGAATATCGAAAGGTCATAGTTGTAAGGTAGCTAGAGTCACTGACTCAGTACACTAAGAATTGCTATGAGACTACAGATCTTAGTACAGTCATAAATTAAAGGTAACACCTATACGGTGAGGACATGTGGTCTCCGATATGGGGTCTTGTAGTTATTTTGATATTGCAATGGACCTTTTACCTATAGTTTAGTGAAAAAAAAAAGTATTTTATTTGTGTAGTAGCAAGGCACAAGGTATAATTTTATTCTCTTAAAGGAGACAGGATGCTACGGATGATGTTCATAACTTGTAAAATGACATTTTAAAGGATTTACAATATGAAAAGAGAGTAGATAGCTTTATACTGTTGTGGTAAGACAATAGAGATAGCATTTCTTTTATAGTCAATTATACTACAAGATTATAGCAGTGTTTTCTCAGAATAGGATGGATGGATACCATCAATAAAATGATTGTGAAATAATGTTCTAACTGGGACAGTGGTGTGATAGTAAATAATTGGCTCAGGTATTCCTTAGGAAGAGTATAATTTTCATTGTGAGGATCATAAGGATTAGATTTTGATTGGTGCGGAACTTTGGAATGGTATGGGAAAAAGGAGAGTTCTGTGGACTCCCTTCTTAAGGTATAAGAGAGTAGTTTATAGTTCAGTAGAAGAGAAGGTAATGATTGCAAATCACTGAAAAATAAGCTATAAAATATCGGTAAATAAAAGAAAACGTAGAAGTGAAAATTTGAACAGTTAGTTTAAATGTAATAATGAGATGCCACAAAAATTAGGGGAAGTGCTAGCCAGAATAGTCAGAGAACAAATTCGGAATAATATTGAAGTATAGAGGATTTATTAAAGATGATAAGATGGTGCCAATTTTTGACTCGACAGTCGAGTCAAGAAAGAGAATGAGACTAAAGAATAAAGTAGCTAAAAATTGAGTTATGAGGGGAGATAAGGAAGTTAATTAAGGAACAAATTGAAAAGCCTATACTTGAACAAGATTAGGAAAAATAGAGTCAGGATTTAAAAGAAGCGAATGCAGTTTAGAAAGAGTAAAAGAGATAAATCGAAAAGTAAGGATGAAGAATGTAAAAAGGAATGACACTAGGGAAAATAATTATTATGATATAGAATTCAAAAGTACGAAACTCATAGTAATTCACATTGGGACAATGTTAAGAGCCAAACCATGGAATTTGAAATTGTAGAATATGGATCAAACTCTGTTTATTCCTATTTCTAAGATGAAGTAGGTAACACGGAGATAAAATCTATTTAAGTTTATAATAGTAGGAGAAAAGTTAGTTGAGGAATGCAACCAGAGCAAGCAAAAATTTTAAGATGTGTAAGAGTATTTTGAGCTGTCCTATCAAGTAAAGGAGTGAATTAATGAGTAATAAGTTAAATAAAAGTGAACAAGATGGTGCAAAATAGCACATAGGTATAGATCATGAGTAAAGATAGTAAGATAGCAGTTATGGGATCTGAAGCCAAAAATTGGATAAGAAATTCTAATATGACCACACTGGTCATTTTATAAGGAAACATGAATGAAAATAATTGATAGAACAACAATAAGAGAAAATTTGAATTATTTAAAACGGACTAAAAATCACATCAGATTGTCAGAAGTCTTACATAGACTTGAAGAAAAGAGATATTAGAGATAAAGTAAGTCATAAGGTGTTTTTGAAGGTTTGTTCTGGAAGAAAATCATAAAATTTTGGCAAGAAAGGGAAGACTAAGTCCTCACTTCATAGGACCATACAAGGTTCAAGAAAGAATGGATCCATTAGCATATAGAATTACTTTACCTCCAGGATTGAAATAAATCCAAACCTAACTTACGATGAGAAACCCATAAAGATTTTGGCATATGAGGTGAAGCAGTTAAGAAATAAACAAATACCACTAGTTAAAGTGCTATGGAACCATTAATTAGGTTAGGAGACCACATGGAAATGTGAGAAAAACAGAAGAAAATAAAACCCACGACTATTCAAGGACTAACATTAGGCAAATTTTGAGGACGAAATTTTTTTTAAGGAGGGAAAATTGTAACACCCTCATATTAAATAGTCCGTACATTCTACTGTTCCGATTACTAGTGTCTGTCCGGATAGCTAGAATATCTGGGACTATACTTAATTCACATAGAAGAGCTATAAATAAATGTTAGTAGTATGCCCTAGAGTATATCATTTAGTATGTATCTTGTACATATTTTATTAATAAAAGGCAATTTCACTTTTCCATTTACATAATGTATTTATCTGTAATAGAAATGGTCCATTGATATTTTGTTAGAAATTCTATTCTTAAGTTGTTGAGAATATGAGTGACAGTATTTCTAGCACAAAGTATCATAAATTGGTTCACAATCGAGGATACTTCACAATAAGGACATGACTTATCCAGAAAGATTGTAATCATGTTTGTTCCCAAGGTATTTATATGAGATATAAATAAGATGGAATGGTGAGTCTCATGCCATATAACAAACATGATAGGCACTTATATATGATAAGTAGGCCAAACCAGTGACGCATATGACAAGCACATGGAGTTTACTCTTGTCAATGCATTGTCATATATAATATCAGTGCATATAATCTTTAGACATGAGATAACACAGTTATCTTGTATAGAGATGGTTTGAGTTTGATACTGCTTTCATACTTGTACTGTGTATGGGTTTATGGGCATGTGTTGGCTCCTACTAGTTATATATGGAGGTAGGTGTTAATCAAGATGGAATCTATTGCCCTAAGTAAATAAGGATAAAATCCTATGTTCATTTAATTGTTCTTGATGTTTCAAGTTCCTGGCTATGACATACAGATTTAGTTAGAAAAGAGTTTCTGACAAGAAAATCTAATTAATGAAGAAATGGAATTAAAAGAGAACATAATATTTATAGCAAATGAGGTTTAACATAAACCATGACTTCAGCTCAAATTGGGATTTTGTAACAAAGAGATTCTAGTGCATGGTAACATATGATTATAGATTCATTCAAAGGTATTCTTTGTTACTGATTGGGTGGCCATGACATGCTATGCTAGGTGTCAACCATGGTCTATGAGATGCCTAAAATGATTTAGAGAAATCATTTATGGTAAGAAAGAGTTCTGATGATATTAAGAGTTAATATCATATCTCATTGCCAATTAGTGATGAGCCTAGTAAGTCACACACATACACAAGTTAATCACCAAGTTAAATGTGATTTAATTGATTAATTGAAGAGTTTAATTGATTAATTAAATAGGTTTGGTTTGCAATAAGATGCAAAGTCCCTAGCATGGCTTGAAATCAAATCTAGGTTATTGGATGTATAGTACAATTTAAATTCATATTTAAATTTAAATATGAATTTAACTGTGAGAAATTAATTAATGGAGATTAATTAATTAATTGATTTATATTTGATATAAATTGATTAGAAGAGAAGAAATAATGATTTTGGGTTGAGAACTCAAAATTAAAACATAAGGGTAATTTGGTCATTTCACAGGGTGACATGTGGCACCATGAGATGGTGACACATGGCACCATATAAGCTTGCCATTTGTCTTCCAATCATGTAAGATGATCAAAGTCAAGATTAAGTCTAGCTTTGACACTTGGCTTAATGTGATTAAGTTAATTAAAATTAAGATGCAATGTGGTGATGACATGTAGCGAAGGTTTTAAGTGATGACCTAATTATAAAAGGAAAAGGAATGAAAAATAAAACATACTCTTCTTTACCTCAAGGGTGTCGCCACCTTTACCACTACCTCTCCTCTTCTTCTTTTCTTATTAATTCAAAGAGAATTACCCAAATTTCTTTGAATTAAAATTGCTAGGAATTGTTTCTAGTGTCCTATACACATCTACAACCTCTCTAAAGGCAAAAACTCAATTTATAATTGGTTGGCAAGGCTTTAGAAGCAAGATTGGGGGCTATCCATTGGTGATCTTGATGTGGACAAGCTAGAGACAACATTTGGGGTCCTAGGTGCTTCCTAAAGGTGGTAATTACATCACTTCTGCATCAAAAGGTTAATGCACATATTCTTCTTTCAAACTAGGGTTCAATTGAATTAATTTGTTAATTCAAAAATTTTAAATGGCAAACATAGATCCTAATACATATTAAAAGTGTTTTAATATGCAATTGAGCATTGAAATTAATTAGACACATAATGGATGTGGCATGATGTATGAAACCCTAGAAGAAATTTTTAAAATTCAATGCTCTAATCTAACAATCACTATGCTTCTGCTCCTTCAATAAAATTGATAAAGATCAAATGACGTTAGATTAAAATAAGAGAAATGAAGCACTATTGAGTTAAATGAGCCTAGAGTGCTGATGATGGGTGACCTACCCAGGAAACGACTGCGAACTCTGTTGCTACCTTAAATTCGTGTGGGATACCATAACATCCTTAGTTAAGGGATAATTGTGAAACTATTGGGAACTAGAAAATCATGGAAATAAGAAGGGAACAATCACAAATAAGGGAATCAGAACCTTAGGACTCATCGGGCATTATGGAAAAAGATGGATTATAACCAATAAGGGGCATTTTGGTCAATTCACTTTAAGAGGTGACTTTTGACCTAAATGTCCATTAAAATGTAAGAGATTAAGTTATTGAAAAGAGATTTAAAATGTGAAGAGGTGAATGAAAAGGAAAGAAATGAAATATTCAATTTTAAATTGAATTATGACATAAGCATGATGTAAGTATTACACAATTAAAAATTATAATTTTTAAATTATGAATTTTGGGGATACTTATCACCATAAAAGACAAAAAATTGAAAGAAAACAAATTGTCTTCTTCCTTTAGTTCTTGGCTGGCCACTCAACCTCTCTCTCTCCTCCATTTTCAAGCTCATCCAAGCTTTGAATCCCCACTTATCTTCCAGAAATTTTCCATTAAATTTGTAGAAAACCCCTAATCAAGCCTCAAAGTGAAGATTGGGAGAAAGAAAAATCAAGGAAATAGAAGATTGAAATTCATCAATTGAGGTAAGTGCAATTAAACCTTAACTTAGTTGTTTAATCTTTGCAAGTGAGTTGATTTGAGTTGAAATTTGCACATAAAATGAAAGAAATCAAGCATATAGAGGGAAGGGAAATTTTGGTTCACTTGAGAGGGCTAGGGTCTTTAATGGTTTTGATGAAATTAAATTTGTATACAAATATTGTTTGATGTATATATATGAATTTTGATTGAAGTTGCATTAGATTTTAGGAATTTGTGAAGAAGTGAAGTTAGGGTTTTGAAGAAATTGGGAATTTAGTGCTATGGTATGAAATTGATATTGTTCAGGTCAATTATTGACCAATAGATGTGTGTTGGTTATGATTTGAAGCTGGTTGTTGAATTGAATTGAAAATTGGAAGTGTGATCTTTGTGCAGGATTTCTAGACCTCTGAGTCCAGTGGGATTATATAGCTATAAGTAGAGCTAGACAGCTCTAATTGTTGTGAGGTCAATTGGAGACTAAACTTAAGACATAATGACACAATTTTCATGAAGAAACCTTGCCCAGAAACTACCCATAAATTGCCCTAAGTTAGGCTTGAATCTAGAATTGATGTTCTGGACCTGGGCAGAAATGACCAATGAATAGTGCTTAATAATTTAGGCATAACTTACTCTAGGAAGCTCCAAATGAACTGATTCTTGAACCTATGGAAACCTGAGACATAGGAGAAAATTTTTCGTGAAGATCAGGAATCCTAATTCTAACCCTAACCCAATCAAATTGCTAAGTAAAGTTAGTCCAATAAACCTACCTGAACCGAACCTGACCTGGAAAGTCTAGACGTTAGGCCATCCGACCAGTTTCTGAAAAATTGCCATGCCTTCGGATACAAAAATGAAAATTAGGTGATTCTAAAGCCAAAATTCTCATAAGACATAGGACTAAAAATTTTATGTTTTGACCAGAACTCAGATCTTAGGGCAACTTAGGGAAATTTCTAGAGCAATTTAGGAATGCATAAGCTAGATTTCCTACAATTCAGCTAAATGGCCTTTTGACCCCTGGATGGTTAGCAGGTCATAACTTTCTCTACATGACTCCAATTAAAGTTATTCAAAATTATTTGGATACCTAAGACAAAGACCTAAAACATTGTTTTAGTGACCAGGGCCAAATTATGAGCTTAAGATGACCAGATATAAAATGCAAAGTTAGAATACAAATCTAGAAAACTTGAAATCTTAGGATATGGCACCTAGAATGGTGTTTTGTAATTTGGTCATAACTTGAGATCCAAAACTCCAAATTGAGTGATTCAAATTGGACAATAAAACTAAGACATAGAGGAATAATTTTCATTAAGATCACTTTTCCTAATTATGACTGGAATTAGGTTGAAATGGGATTGCAAAGTCAGGGTTCTAAATTGTCCAGAACCCAAACTCCTTGAATTTTGCATAGGTAACTTAGGCATTCATTAGGTGTTCAATTAATTATTATTGGAGATAATTGGGATAAATATTGAGATATTCCCATTGTGCACTTTCAGTTGAAAAAGAACCTCCTAAAGAAGGGAAAAGTGGAATTAAATAAGAGAAGTATAAGAGTTTGTGCACAACTATTCTTTTTCTATGTTTTAAATTTGGAATTAATTTGAATGAATTATGCTTTTTCTTGTAAGTGTAAACTTCAAATTGTTGAATTAACTTTGTATGATTTAAACACAATTATTTTTGTGCACTTAAGAATTTATTGCATTGTTTTGAAAATTGCAAATTGTAAATTTGATGTATTGCCAACCTTGCGCATGAACTTACAATAAACAAGTATGTTTATTGATTTGTAAATGTGTTTTGTGAATAGAAATTGTTTTGAATATGTTTTGAAACCACAGTTGGTATGGCAATGTGATTGTGTTCCTCATTAGCTTGCCTAATGGGATAATATTGATTGTGATCTCCTCCACTTGTTGGGGCGAGTTTTCCCTCTCTAGCTGAAGTGTTGAGGTGTGTGCCAGTTGAGGAAATATTGAATGAGTACTCATATTTGCTAGCTAGCCCATGTGCTTCCTTTAACCTTTGGTTATTGGGAGTAATGGCTTTCTCATGGTGTACAACTCAACATTGTTTTAGTGTCATGCTCTAAACTGTGCGAATGTTTTCAACACCCTTAATTTGTGCATATTTTGCCAAAAAGGTGATTGAAACAAATACTTGCAAATGGTTGAATATATTATATTATTTTCTTGAATCAAGAAAGATATGAATATTTTAAATGCTTTATTATGATTTGGATAAATTGTGCTTATTTGATCAAATGTTATTCAACAAATGATTTATGTGATTAAAAATATTGACTTTGATTTTATGAATTTTGAAGAGTTTAAATGGTCCAAGTTCTTTGTTATGATTTGTTAAAGTATGTTTTATATTGAATTTTAATTTATTAGTTGTGTACCACTGAGTTCATCGCTCAGCGATAGCTTTGTATGCTGTCGCAGGTGAAAGTAAGGATAGAGCAGCTGAGTAAGATTACTTGAAGCTGTGACTTGAAGTTGTGTCAAGATTATCTTCGGGTATATCATAAGTATACCATTGTACATTAGATTTTGACGTAATTATGTAGCTATTTGTATGTAATCACATTCGAGCAGTTGTACAGAAATAGTTGTAATATTATTTTGGGACTTTAATCAAATGTAAATCATTGTAATATTATTGTTGTGAATTTTATTGGTTGTAAGCTTTGTAATAGTAGTTTCCTCAATTCCTATGGATATCAACTTGTAATAAAAAAAATGTTTTTGTATTATAAATATAAATCTGTATTCTTTTTGGATTGTGAATGAAAGAAAGCAATTTTTGAATGATGAATTATTCTCCTTATGATGACATTGTTGAGAATGAAAAGAGATGGTTTGAATTGATTGTGTCACACCATACCCCTCCGTAAGGCATAACATGATCCCATAGTATACCTAATGAATTACCAACTTCGTCTACTGATAACCCATTAAATACACTATAAGGGATTTGTAACACCCTCACTGTAGCAATTACGTACATTCTACTGTTCCGGTGATCGGTGTCGGTCCGGGGAGCTAGAACGTCTGGAAAAATAATTAGACTAGAGTGAGGAGTCATAAATAACTCAAATATTAATAAGAAAAATTTAGGAAAAATTTTAGAAATAAAATACAACAAAGTTAAATGAGCCGGTGCCCCAGCGATGGGTAACCCAGTGGGAAGTTGCGGTTCTCGCAACTAGGAGCCCTAGACTCGGGAGAAAATTCATAAAATAATTTTTGGGACTCCAGAGAAGAGTCATTGAGGTTCCTATGGCATTAGAATGCCAAGAAAATACTTAGAAAAATTTTTCAATCGATACAGACAATTTTAGTCTGTTAAGCCAAACGGAGGGCATTTTGGTCATTTCATCTTCGGATATGATTTTTGACCAACTTGTCCAATTAAGTAAATAATTATTATGACATAAAATAGGAATAAATATTGATGAAAATTAAATTAAAAATGAGTAAAAGAAAGAAGAAAGAAAGATAAACCGACAACACGGTAAGAGCAAAATTTAGTCAATTAAATTTGAGGGTCCAATATTGACAAAAAATTATGATTATTAATTTAATGAAGCTAAACTAATTTAATTAATTGAAATTATGAAAATTAAAAATAATTATTGAAAAGTCAAATTATAATGATTATAAACTTCAAAATAATTTCAAATTTGCCTTTCTACTTATTTACCATATTGCCATTAAATATTTAATTATTATATAGGTTAATTATTGAACAAAAATATGCATTTTTTCCCTTCTTCTTCCCATCCACTTCTTCCCTTCTTCTCTAAAATTCTCCATTAAAACCCAAAATCCAAACCTTAAAACCCTAAGTCTCAACCAAAATTTTTGTTGGAAAAATTATAGCCCACCCTAAACTAAAGCCTAATTAGTAGAAAGCACTCAAGAAAACCAAAAAAAAAATTGAGTTTGGGGCAAGAGGAATTTCAGCCAAGGTGGACCAAGAAGGAGCTTCAAGTTTTTGATTGATTAGAAGGTTGAATTGAAGTTGAGTGAAGAAGCTAAGGAATAAGATTAGTGTTAGAAATTCTCTTGGAATTTAAAATTTTTGCAAGTTGATTTAGGGTTTGCTCAAATATGGAATTTTGTGTTGTGACTTGAATTTGATGATGTTGAGGTTGATTATTGACTATTAGAAGTGTTATAAATGTGAATTGAAGTTTGGAAGTTGGGTGAAATTGAAAATTGGGAGTGCTTCTCTTATGCAGGAAATTTGGACCTATGAGTCCAGGGTATTGTTTGACCTATAACTGAGGTTGTGTGACTCCAATTGCTATGAGGCCAATTGGAGGTAAAACTAGACACATAATGGCACAACTTTGGTGAAGAAACCATGCCCAGAAAACCAAACCAACTTGACCAAAATTTTGCCCTAATTCGGGTGACCTGCAATCTGCCTGGGCAAAATGACCAAATGAACAGTATTTGATCATTTGGCCATAACTCAATGTAGCAAGGTCCAATTGACCTGAAATTTTACCAGAAACAAGTTGAGTTATAGACCAACAACTTTCATGAAGAAACCTGACCCAAATTATGACCATAACCTAGTCAAATTGCCAACCAAACTTGAGTTACCAAATCTGGCAGAAACAATTTTATCCAGAATTTTGGGTTTTGCCCAATCTGGCCAGTCATGGTTTTTAGGCCATAACTTGAGCTAAAAAACTCCAAATGGAGTGATTCAAAAAAGGAAATTCAACTAGACAAAATAAGGAACAACTTTCATGTTGAACATTTTTCCAAATTCCCACTGCAAAAGTGACAAATGGAACAGTAAAAACAAAGCATGAAAACTGAAAATTCTGCCCAATTAACATTAAGCTTGGAAATGATATTGGCAACCAATACCAACAAATTTTGAATGCAAAATGTGGTATCTTGGAGAACTTAGGTTCAATAAATTTATTATGTATTAAAAAGTCAACAATTTGAGTGAATAGTATTATGAATAGTAATACAAAGATACAAAGTATAATAACTAAATTGGTAGAGGAAATTAAGGTATGAAATTTGGAATCCATGAAACATTCATGGATTACTTGGAATAGAAATAGCAATTTACCTAAATGACTTAATAAACATTTAAGTTATGTGGGTATATGATTAAGATTTGTATTCCCCTTACTAGTAGGTCTAATAAAACATAAGTAATACCACTTGAATATGAAATGAAATTAAATTAGATGGATTGTTGAGTATAAATAGGATGAGGTTTATATTAAGATTTATGTTTCCATTACAAATAAGATAATAACACCTTGTATGAGTTATGAATTCATATAAATATTGTAATGAATAAATGAATCTCATGAAAATATGAATGGAACATTAGTTTTCTTTATAAGGGAAAGGAAGAATGTTTTGAGTACAATGGTATATGAACACCATTGTTATGAATTGTGATCAATATGAATGATGGAAGGAATGTATGAATATTATGATGAATGTAAAAATTATGAAATTTATCATGAAATAACAAAGTCATAAAACACAATATATTAATATTTAATGATATTATGTGTCCTTGTATTGTCTAGACATGTGTGTCAGATTGGATAGTTTGGCATGCCAATAGGGTATTATTTTAGCAGTACTGCGAAAGGCTTTATGCCTGTATTCATGGTTTTATGCCCGCATTCATGGCTTTATGCCCGCATTCATGGCTTTTATGCCCGATTATGTGTTATCATGGCTTTTTAGCCATACTGACTGCATACATGGTTGACGTTCCGCGTCCCATGGTATGACGGCCCGAGGCACCGCTGTGTCCAGTGCCAACGACCCGTTATCCAGTTTAGTCAGCCTGTCATAGGTTACTTGGGCAGTGAAATTTATTGAAATAAGTTAAAAATATTAGCAAATAAAAATATTAGAAATTAAATAAAATAAATGAGTAAGATGACTTTAAATAAATTAGAATAGTTTTTTTTTAGAAAGAATCGAAATGAACTGGACTGATAATAATTTATTTATTATGAGATAATCTGAGACAACCTAGAAAGTATTGAGAAAATGCTAAAAATTTGCAAAGAAAATTATAACATACATAAATATTGCAAATGTGACTTACATAATAATATAAGCATAAATTTATTATTTGTAGATCATTTTTCTATTTACATTATTACTGTACATTGGCGAAATAAACACTTCCAAAGAAGATTAAATTAGGATAAAACATATTAAATTTTAGAAACCGCATGTGAAGTATAAATAAATCTTAATTATCCGAATTTGTTTCTATCTTTATTTGTATATTATTTTCTTATTGTATTATTGCACCACTAAGCAGCAATGCTTAGCGCGATGGAATTGTTTCCTCGCGCAGGTACTGAAGTTAAAGCCTAGCGAATACTAAACAGAGATTTTGGAGTTCTGATCTGCAGAGCGTTCAAGGTTGTCACCTCCTCAGCAATGCATGTAGATAGGGCTCACATTAAGCATATCATGTATTTTGTGTATGTTATTTATTTCTTATATTGTAATATAAATTAGCAAATTGTAATTAATTTATATATCATGTAAATTAAAGATTTATTTAATTATTACAAATGATGTAAATTAATGCAAATTTGAGAATTTTGCTATAAGAATGAAGCATGAATGAATTTGTCCAAATGAGTATAGATTTGAATTATATAATGATTTTTTTTTCAAATGATGATATGAGTATGGAAATGATTATGAAATTAAAATGTATGGATGAGATTTGAAATATGAGAAAACTATGAGAATGATTGATGAGATAATTATGATTAGCATGGATGAGATTTTTTTTATTTTAAAATATTGTTGAATTTCAAACAGGTGAATATTGAAATACGCCAAACGATAATAAAATAGGGGAAACTCCACTGGTTTCTCCGTCGAAAAATAATTAATATTAAATTAAACGAATTAAAAATTATTAAAAAAATAAAGTAAGATAAGTTAGGGTGCTTCGGCACCGATTGTAGCATGCCTTGCTCGGCTACACTGTAGTCGGGTGAGGGGTGTTACAGGATTTTAAAACTTTTCTTACTTCTTTTTATAGTGGTGAGAACTATTGACAGGTGTTAAATTTTTTTTTTTTTTAACTGAAGTGAAACCAAATAACACATTTGAAGTATTAACAATTTCTGTAAAAATTTTGGTAGAGTGCCATTTGTATTTTGAATAAAACAGTTCTTAAAAAATCTGTAAAAAGCACTTCAAATATATAATTCCTCAATCCTAAACTCCAATAATTTGTTCAACATAATAAATTTCTCAACATTATTAACTCAGTTCAACAATCAATTTTTCAGTGTTTTCAAAAAATTGAGATAAGATAAATTTATCACAATACTTTTACAGGCCAAATAGTTTACAATTTTAGTTTACAACTGCTCAAGACTAAGTACAATATATACATACAGTGCACATATATTACAACAAAAACTACACAATATGGTATACTCGATATACCCGGCGAAATCTCAAAATATGGTACAAGTAGTCTACTCTGCTACTCTGTCCTTCTATCTACTTGCGACAGCAATGAAAAAGCTATCGCTGAGTAAAATTTACTCAGTGGTGCACAATAACAATTTAAAATGCCGTATCTAAAACTTTTGTTGACAATTTATAATCCAAACAATTCACAATTTTTCAAAGCTCATATAACACAAATTTGATCAAACAATTGAATAACACAATGTTACCAATCGATAACATAATTTAGGTCATGACACAAACTTTTTTGAACATGCCGTGTTTACATTACGACAAGGCACACTCACCCCACTAATCGAAATCAATGAGGGAGGAAGCTAGCTAGATAATGAGTACTCATCCAAACTCACCCCTCAAACTGGGAAGCCAGAAAGAGAGGAAAGTGATCAAATATTAAACTCAACCCCACAAGTGGAGGAGGAACATATTAATATTGCCATGCCAAGTGTGAATAAAAAACAATTTAAATCAAGTTATTCAAACATTTCATACAATTCACAAATCATATTTCATTCCAAACTTTTCATTTTCAAAGTAGGCAACACACTATTTTTCAAATAAGATTTTCAAAGCTATAACAATCAAAATTATTCACAACATTTATTTCAAGAATTGTCAAGTAGAAACAAAGAATTTTAAATTTGTTGTGCACAAACCTCTGATATATGTCTGTTGGCCCTGACTCAGTGTTCCTTATGCTTCTCAATATCCTTTTCAACTGAAACACACAATTTAAAGTGTTTCAGTACTCAATGAATTTGTTTCTAACAATAAAATCTAATATTTAAATTTTCTTGGTACTATTCCCTTCAATTCATTTCATTAGTCAACCTATAATGTTGACCCTTAATACACTCTAAGTGAGTCAATTCTAATATTACCAATATGTCACATTTTATAACCCTTTAGTGTTAGTATATGTCACCAATTTCATTTCCAAGTGTATTGCATTTTATTACAATTTACCAGATTTCGGTGTACTATTTTGACCTAGCCAGACGACCTAGTTTCCTCGGTTTTCGAGTTCCGGTCCAAACTACAAACTTGTAGGTCTATCTCTTATTGCACACGGGGCAAAATTTCAGGTCATTCTAAGTTGTATAGACCAAGATATGGTCAATTTAACAATGTTGGACATAATGCACTAAAATGGTAGGTTTAGGTCATTTTTAGGTCACTTTTGGTTCGGCCAGTTTTGGTACCTGAAATTGTGTAAGCTATTTGGCTTAGTTCTGGCCATTTTGGGGCTTTAATGTCCTCATAAAAATTGTAGATCTATGTCTAAACTATTCATGGTAAAAATTTCAGGTCATTTGGACCTATTTTGAGTAAGTTATGGTCAAAACACTAACTGCTGCTCAAATGGTCAATTTTCAGGCTTTCAAGTCACTAATCCGGATTTGGTCATTTTTCAAGTCACCTTCTAGGAAGAATTTAGGTAAGCTTCCTTCATGAAAGTTGGCACTTTTTGTGCCTAGTTTCACCTTCAATTAGTCTCATACCAATTGGAGTCACACACTTAAGGTTCTAAGCTAAAATGTACACTGTCCTGTTGCACATTATTCAACACTTACCAATTACACATTCAATACTTACCAAGTTTACCTTTCATACCAATTCTAATTTAGTGCCATAACATTAACACACTTTACATCACATTTTGGTCATTTTGGGCAGCTTGTAACCACTCTCAACATACACATTATAACTCAGAATTTTCAAATTCTAATTACAACAATTTAACCACATGAACATACCTCATTTACATGTCTAAATCCCAACAATTAAACACATACACATGCTGCCACCATAAGCATCATAATTCAACAAACCATTCCATGAAACTACACATTTCTAACCACACTTTAAAGTTGCCGAATTACCCCATTGAACGTATCTCCTTCAAATTGCTTTCAAGCTTCCAAAACCAATTGCACCATTACACATACACTTAATATACATTGGCTAAATCACTCCTATACATATAAACACTTACATCAACATCTCAAACTACGATTTGTATGCAAAAACAAGCTATACATAATGAAGTTCCATGGCTGCCAAAATGTACATCTCCATTAATTCATCAAACCTTCAAACTTCTTCCATAAATCCATTCAACACAACACCCACACAAGCTTTAATGGAGAAAGGATGAAGAAATGAACATGTACCTCAAGTAGAGCTTGTCAAAACTCCTTCAAATATCTCCCTTTTTGCTCCCAAACTGCTGCCCAAGAGGTGTACTCAACTTTTAATGAAGAACTCTTAAGGAAATGGTGGCTTGAAGATGGTGATTTGGCCTTTGCATGTGAATAGCCATAGGAGGTTTTCTTCAAGGTTTGGTTCGGCCAAAGTGATGTTTAAGTGAAGAAGATGATGGATGCAGAAGGTTAGTGGATATTTCAGTCCACTTAAGGTATTATATGGTATATAATAATTTACTTAGTGCTCCACTAACATAGGGTAATTATATTATAATCCAAGGTTTCCATAATTCACATTTTGCCACCATTTCTTTCACCATTTACATTATGCACCACAATTTTAATTGTCATAACATTTTCAAACTTTAATATCATTTATTTTTAATGGACATTTAGGTCAAAAGTCAATTAGGAGTGTCAATTGACCGCAATGCCCCTGTTCGGGTTGTATTCCCAATTTTTCAGTAACACTGATTTTTGTCAGTTTCTCGATTTTTCATTTTTCTTTGTACTAATTAATTAATTTTTTTGATATTTCTAATGTCATTTATACTTCAATAGATGTTTATTTAAGTCCTAAAAATATTTTTCAGGGTTCCCCGCGGTCCAAGGCTAGTCAACGGTCCACGCCGCAACTTTCTGGTGCAGTCACCCATCGCTATAGTTTTTGGCTCGTTTAACTTGGTTACATTTCATTGCTATTATTTTTCCTTTATTTTTCTTGTATTTTCCTTTCTTATATTTCATTATTTTATGTCTCCTCACTAGCATTTAAATATAATTCCAAGCATCCTAGCTGTCCGGACAGACATTGTCACTAGAACAGTAGAACGCACTACCGAACATAGGGATGTTACAGATTGAGTTCCAATTGGGTATGGTATATTTTTGTAAATGGTTTTTCAATACGTTTGAAGAACTGTTTTACATAGTTTTCGTCGTAACCATGCGTATTTTTCACAAAATTTTAAAAATGCCTAATTATTTCTAAATAAGTTTTATAACATATACTTGAATTGAACACACTTAAATTAAATATTTATCACCACACCAAACTTAAAAATGAATTTGCTTTTGCCAAAATTCCTTGTAGTATATTTAATAGATTATCAATAGGCGAAGTATGATAATTTATTAGGTATACTATGGGATCATGCCACATCTTATAAAGGGGTAAGGTGTGCAGATGATGACTTGAATAATCACGGGCAGGCACCAAGTATCTGATGTGATTATTCCCATGGCTTTATGCCCGATATTACATACCCAATAGCCACCGAGTGTATGACGGTATGATGGCCGGCAGGCACCAAGTGTCCAGTGCCAGTATACCCACGTATCCAGTCTTAACAGTCTGTTAGAGGTTACTTTGGGTGTAACACCTCACTGTAGTCATCCCATACATTCTACTGTTTTGGTGACCAGTGTCGGTCTGGACAGCTAAAACGTCTGAAACAATATTTAGACTAGAGTGAGGAATCATAAATAACTCAAATTTTATCAAGAAAAATTAAGGAAAAATTTTAGAAATAAAATACAACCAAGTTAAATGAGCCGGTGCCCTAGCGATGGGTGACCTAATAGAAAATTACTGTCTTTACAGCTAGAAGCCCTAAACCCGGGGGAAAATTCATGAAATAATTTTTGGGACTCCAGAGAAGAGTCATTGAGGTTTCGATGGCATTAGAATGCCAAGAAAATGCTTAGAAAAATTTTTAGATTGGTATAGACGATTTTGGCTCAATAAGCCAAACGAAGGGCATTTTGGTCATTTCGTCTTTAAAGATGATTTTTGGCCAACTTGTCCAGTTAAATAAATAATTTATATGACATAAAATATAAATAAATATTGCTAAAAAGTTAATTGAAAATGAGTACAAAAGAAAAGAAAATCAAATTAAAAATTTGATTTATGACATGAGCCATGATGTCATAATACTTAAAATAAAAATTTCTAATTAATTAAAATAAAATTTTAACAAGCATTTTAAAAGGATAAAAAAACTAAATAAAATGAAGAATTTTCTACTTACTTTCTTCTTTAATTTCGGGAGCCCTCTTCCCTCAACCTCCATTAGAGCTATGTCATTTCTCTCTCTTCCTAACCCAAATTTCACACCATAAAACTTCATTCCATCTTCACAAAAATTGGTCATCACCACTAGAGCAAGACTTGAGCAGCAATTAGAAGAAGAAAAATTGAGGTTTTGCAAGCTTGGAGATTGGCTCTAACAAGGTTAGTGTCCAACCACTCCTTTCTTTTCTTGAATTCATGTTATGGGGTTGAATTAAGTTAATATTAGTAAGAAATTTGTAGAAAAAAATCCCTTGTATGCCTCTTCTAAATTTCAGCAGCCTTGACATGAGTTAGGATTAGGAGAATTCTTTAATTTAAAGTGACATATTATCTGCCCCTAGTATAAATTATATTATTAGTATAGCAATTAGGAGTAAGATCATGAATTGAAGGCTTGGTCAATTAGGGTTAGGGTTTTGAAACTCAAATTTAGGGGTTGATGAAATTGAACCCAAATTGATGTTGTAATGGTCAATTAGTGACCATTTAGCTATATTATATGAGGAATTGAAGTGATTTGTGCCAATGGAATTGAGGTTAGATATGCTGCCTTTGGTGACCTGCAGGGCTATATGTGAGTCCAGTAGGTTTGGGCAGCTGTAACTTGAGTTGTGTAGGTTCAATTGGTGCAAAACCAATTGGACATAAAATTAGATATATAATAGCACAACTTTGATGAAGAAACTCTGCCCAGAAAATCATAATAAACTGACCTAAAAATTGATCAAATTCGGGTAACACACATTCTACCTGGGCAAAATGACCAAATGAACAGTGTTCATTCATTTGGCCATAACTCAGTGTAGAAAGGTCCAATTGACCTGAAATTTATATCAATGAAAAACTTAGACAATTTAGAACAACTTTTATGTAGAACACAAACTTTAATTCTAGACTTAACCAAATAAAATTGATAGCCAAATTTGAGCTACCAAATATGGCAGAATGGGATTCTGCCTAGAAATTCTGGATAGATACCAATCCGGCCAGCCTTGTTCAAATTAGCATATCTTGAGCTAAAAAACTCTAAATGGAGTAATTCAAAAAGGGAATTAAAGAAGACACATAAAGGAACAACTTTTATGAAGAGAATTTTGCCAAATTCCTACTGTACAAATGACCAATGGAACAGTAAACTTAGTGCTTAAAATCTGAAAATTGTAAATTAATCAATACTAAGCTTTGTAATGGTATTGACAACCAATGCCAACACTTTTAGAATGCAAAATATGGTATGTTGGTGATATTAGAACCAATATACCTATTGTATATGAAAAGTCAACATTTTAGTTGACTAATGGAATGAATAGTAACAATTAAATTTCAATTTCAAAGAATTGCATAATTAAAAGTGTAAAATGCCCTAGTAGGCCTAGTGTGATTTGTTTGGATAAGTTGGCATGCTATTAGGGTTCTAATAGCAGTACTACACATGGCATTATGCCATTCTGTGATTCATGGCTTAAATGGTCATTCTGTGATTTTATGACTTTTAGTCATTCTGACCTTATTGTGATACTTGGCCTTGTGCCTAATATTTATTATAGCTTATTAGCTATTCTGTTGCACACCGGGAGACACTATGTGATCGATGGTATGACGGCCCGAGGTACTTGGTACCCAGTGTTAGTTTACCCGTTTATCCAGTCTAGTCAACTGGTATAGGTTACTTAGGCAATCAAAAATAAATATTGATAAATGTTGATCAATTATTGATATAAAAAGTACCAAAATAATAATGCTACAAATAATTACCAAAAACTTGTCCGTATGAAAAATTAACATATATTCTACATATTTATTTCTTTTTAGCTCTTTTTATTTTATTATTGGCACCACTAAGCAGTATTGCTTAGCGCGTTGCTTTTGCCACACGTAGGTACTGGAGATACAGAGTGTGATCCCAGAGACCCCAGTCCAGGTGAGAATCAGATTTGCAAGTGTCCTGTGTCACCTCTCAGCTACAGTGCAGTTGGTAGGACACTAGGCTACATTTGGTATTTTGTAATTTTTACAAACTTTGTAATTAAACTTTTATTTTATCATGTATATTTGAAACCTCTGTAATGTAAATTTGTATTAATATAATTATCTGTAAATTTGGTTTATAAATAAAATTTGAGTATTTATTTATGATTTATTTATGATTTGAGTATGAATATGATGTGAATTAAATGATTGAAAGTTTGTGAAATTGATGAGAATTTGTTGAGAAATGATGATATATTTGGAGTTGTGGACTTGAAAAATATTGGGAGTGTCTTTTTAACAGGTTCAGAAGATTTTCTTTTTCCAATTTACAACCGGCACTCTGCCGGATTTTCCACAAAATTTGCGAAAATTTAAATTAATCAAAAATTTTTTAAAGGACTTATATATGTGAATTTTACATAAAATGCGTTTTAATTAATAAAATCAGGAATGGTAATAAAATAAGATAAAGGAAGTGCTTGGACACACTGTGTGGTATGTTTTACTCTGCTACACTGTAGACGGGTTAGAGGTGTCACATTGGGAACTGAAAGTAAACAAAAAAGTTGAACAACAAAGTAAGGAAAAGTAAGGATCCTCTAAAAGGAACGACTTCAAAGATCATGAAAATATGGAATTATGTAAAAATATGAAAAGTACCCAGAATTTATTACACAGTAAACATATGTAGAAATTATAAATATTTCACATTATAAAACCCACATTACTATCAAATTATTTTATGAAAACTCGTATGTAAAATATGCTTACTCCACATAGCATGTTAGTTAATTTAATTTTTATATATTACATTTTTATTATATTATTACATCACTAAACAGAAATACTTAGCGCGATAGTTCTTCCTCACGCAGGTACTAGAGATAAGACCCAATAAATATTGGACTGGGATTTTGGCGATAGATCTGTCGTAGGAATTGGTGTCACCTCATCACATCATTTTGGTAGAGTCCACAGATCTACAACAATCCACATTTTGTATGTTGTAATTTAATATAAAGTTTGTAATTAAATTTTGAGAGGTACAAAAGTTATGTAAATTATGTACATTCTGTAAATTAATGACATGTGATAATTTCATGTATGGAATGAATATAAATGATATGGAAACATGATTTATGATATGGAATAGTGATGAAATTTGAGATTGTATTATGGAAATATTTGCAAAGGTAAATACTTTAACAAGGAAAATGTCAATAAAATAGGGGAGACTCTTGTAGTTTCTTCGAAAAAAAAAAACAAAAATAAATTTCTAAACTGAATTATAACAGACTCAGTGTGATAAAGAAAAGAACTAAAGTAAAACTAGGTGCTCCGGCACAAGATGTGGCATTCCTTTACTTGGCTACACTGTAGATTGGGTAAGAGGGTGTTACAATGTGAATATGATCGCTACAATCCTATCTAATATTTCACATGTTATTTATTAGATAAATATATTAGGAAATTATTTGTGCTTATGCATGTAATTAATAATAATTTTAATTTATATATTTTTAATTTTAATATATGTAAATAAAATAATATTTTAAATTTATTATTAATTACTTCATATTTTATTTTTATTACTTTTTATGTAAATTAAATTTTTTATTCGTCAAATTTTTAATGAAGATTTCATAATAAAAATAATAAAAATATAACAATATAATATAATATTGATTAAAGATATGGAATAATTTTATATTGGTTAAATCATATGATCATTTTTATTATTTTTAAATATAAAATTTTTTATATTATCTTAATATATTAAATAAATATAATATATTCAAAAATTATATTTCTTAGTAAAATTAACAATATTATAAAAACATTATTAATAATTTGAAAAGATAAAGATAATACTTATGTATGTAATATATAAAATTATAGATTTATGGAATAAAATATGAAATAATTTAAGATTGGTTACAATATGATCATTTTCATTACTTTTAAGTATCAAAATTTATTATATTTTCTAAATATATTTAAATATTATCTTATTTTTTATTAATATTAATAATATTATAAAAATATTATTAATAATCTAAAAAAGTATAAAGATAATGTAAAAGGAAAAAAAATATATGTATGTAATATATAAAATTATAACTCTATGGAATAACATAGGATAATATATTGTAACTTACCCAATAACAATAACTAATTATTATAATATTAAAAGGATAACTATTAAATAATTTTGAGTTAATATTTTTAAAATAAAAAAGAAAGAGAATAATTTAATACTCACTCTTAATATATATTCATACCTCTATATGACAATCTCTTAATAAAGAGTGACATGGGGCATCATCGTAAAAAAAAATGTTTTCTATGCCTAATATGTAAAGATAAATTAAATAAAGATAAATATGAAATAATATAATAACATGGAATGGATTAAGAAGAAAGCAATGAATCCAAAACATGTTAAGAAAAAAAAAGAAAATAATGAATCCAACAGCCTGCATTAGCCCCAACCAATGACAAGAAGCCAGGTCAAGGAATTCAAAAGGAGTCCAACTTTTGGCAAAAAATAATAATAATAAATAAATAATAATTTTACAGAAGAAGGAAGGCTAAGAATTCCGCTCTTGATTGCCTTCCTTTTAAGCGAACATTACTCGCTTGTTAAAACGTCCAAGCATTTTGACGTGATTCAGATACCACTCCAAAAACTACACTTCCCCTTCACGTTTTTCAGATCACATTCTGTACTCCCAATATAAAGTTGTTCCAAGAGATTTATCCAAGAAAACATAGAAGAGAAGATTCAAAGATGTGCTGCGGTGGTCGGATGTGCATGCTCTGCACATGCGTGATTCTTGCGGTAATATTGATCGGGCTGCTGTTTGGATTTGGTGTTTTCAAGAATGGTTTTCACAAGTTGAAGGACACAATTCATCCTGATTTCAATGCCAGGCCTTTCCTGGGGTTTGATGTAGCTCCTGCTCCTTTCTAGGATTTTCTCTCTCTCTCTCTCTCTCTCTCTCTCTCATTCTTCTTTTTTGGATTTATTTTTCTTTGATTTTTTATGCGTGTTTGTTGTTAGGGATTTTATTTTGGATTTATGATTTTTTATTAAATTATAAATCGTTATTGTTCAATTCATTTTCTAGTAGAGTATGCTGTGGATGTATTCTGGTTCTGAATTCTGATGGGTATGCGATTTCATTGCCGAATCATTTGAGGTGAGCAGTGTTTATTTTCTCGCCTCTATGCGTGATGGTTTGCTCTGCGGTGTCGTTCTGTATTATTTGGTTTAGTATCGATGCGTGATATCACCGTTAACCGGTGATGGTTTAACGACTGAAGCTAAAGAATAGGGAAATCTTTTGTTTATTATTTCTTTATTGGCAACTGAAATCTAGACGACTTCACCTAAAAAAGCTTGAAGGCGCCACCAACAAGAGATCGACTCCAAGATTTGGGATAAATTTTAACGATAGCATCAGAAATTATATAGATATACCATTACAATGCTAAATTTATAAATTTAAGAATAATTGTTAAAATTTATTCAATAAAATTTAAATGCAATTGAAATATTGATTTATTTTATAAAAATGTAATATATTTAATTTATTTTTATTATTTTAAAAAATTAATAAAATAAAATAATTTATTTTTTAATTAATTATAATTAAATTTTAAATTAGAGTTGAAGATAGAAAATATAATTAAAATTTTATTTGAAATAAATTTTAAAAAAACTTAATATGAAATTCAAACTAAAAAGTGGAGCTCAATTGAACTAAACTGGTTTAATTCAATTTGATTTAATTTGTATTTTAATTCTTAATTAATTCAATTATGTTTAAGTTATTATAAATTTCATTTATTCAAATTTTTTTTTAATTTTTCAAATAGAGTTGATTTGATATTATTTTTTAGTTATGATAAATTTTTAGAAAAATATTATTATGATATAAAATATCAGGAAAAAAATTTTTCGTTTGTATTTCTTTTATTTTTTTTTATTACTCGTTTTGTGGTATCAATCTATCTAAACTATACTTTCTAAAAATAATAATAAAATAAAATAAAACTAAAGACTTAAGCATTAAATTAAAGAAAGAAATAAAATAAAAACCAAACTCAAGCATTGGGTTGGGTTTAGCCACGGAATCCGTTTAAGTTGTTATACATTATCTTTAATTTTAAGGTATTATAGAACTCTTAATTTTTTTTTAATTAATAAATACATTTATCAGATTAATTAATGAATAATAATATTATCACCATTAATTTAAAATAAAATAATAATCAAAAGAATAAATAAAATTATATATATATTTTTATTTATTTTTTGATGAATTTCACAAATGATATGAATTCGGAAAAACAAAATTTTGAGAAAGAATAAGCTAAAAATAAAAAAATGTAATATATTGAAATAAAAATTAGGAATGTAATGAACTAGTCAATTTATATATTCGCGGTGTCAAAAAAATTCCCTAAACTATAAGCTATGCTTTGAAAATCTTATTCTTATTTTGTCATATTAACTAATATACCTAGTACCATATCATACTTACATACACAATTCAGGTTTGTACTATAGACTATTTAATCTCTTTATCTTTTCATACTTAGTACTCCATCTATAGAAGTTACATACATGATCATACTAGCCATTCAGATTCCATAGTTAAAGTTCACGATTCTGGACCATTCCTTATGAACATCTGTTATTCTGTAACACCCAATGCATATACCATACAAAAATTGAGTTCAACATCAATCAATAGACGTAACTAACTCCCATGATTAGATGACAGATACAATTTAATTTACTCGATAAAAAAAATAATGGCTAAGCCACCATGTAATAATACCCATGATTTTGAATTAATTTTCGGATAACAACAGAAATCTTTAGTCAAAGATTCATAATTTAATATTTTCAATTCTAAAATTCTTTCCCTCGTACCTAACATAAGCAAAATTTCACTAATTATAGATGGATCAAATGGTTAAATAATTGTATTTCCTTAAAAAATAATTTAGTTGGCTAACAGTTTAGAAAATGAGTGTGCGTGCCAGATACTAAGTATATCACCTAGGAATATGCTCTAACTTCTGGACCAAATAATTATAGAAATTGATTATACTGAATGCAGTTTTGTCAATCTCACTCTAAAATTAAAAGGGCAAGTAATTTGAAAATCAAAAGGATATTTAGATTAATTGAAAAGAGAGTACAAGACTTGAAATTAAATGCAAGAGTTTTGAAAAAAATAAATGATTGATAAAATAAAGATAAAAGATTGTTACAGTCATTGAGTTGTTGTTTGATGTTGTTGGTCGTTAGGAGTTGGGGTTCATCTGGCTTTTATAACTCTGCTTGTAAGAACCTTGAAAACTCTTGGAAGACTTTGAAACACACTTTGTCACGTTCTGCAGTTACTTGTAGTCACCTGCCTGCCCACTCCTTGAAACTGCTTGGAATAGCTTCAAACTGTTTTCAACTCCCCTCTTTCAAATAACCATCCAATAACCACCATTAATTTAATTACTAATTATCTCAGGCCACAGATTAATTAAATTAATAAAATAAAATTAATTAAATTATTTTCACAAAAAATTAATTTAATTAATTTTTAGGCCTAAAAATAATTAATAAATAAAATTATTATTTTTGGTGTAAACAATTCCCCCCCGCACATGGATTTGCTAACCAAGCCATTTTAGGTGGATAATTAAAATGCTAAATTTGGTTTTTCTGTTGTTCAAAATTTGTAATAGATTATGCAGTAATTGCTATTCTTTTCTTAGGCATTTTAAATTTTAAATTAACTTTATCTTCACGACGCTAACTTTCAATAGAATTCTAATAATTGCAAATCACTCCTCCCCACAAAATTAATGACTCTTAAATCCAATTTCACATTATCTTCTCCTTTTTCTTTATTCTTCCATAACTCTCAAATTAAAATCTAATATCATCTCACTCCCATTTTTCCTTTCTCTTTCTTTCTTTCTCCAATTTTCTCTGCCGTTCGGAGCACTTACCCATTCCTCGTTGTTCATCTCTCAACTTCGGTCATCAGCCACGATATGATTCTCCTTTAGCCTCCATTCACAATCGTCAGTCCTCCTTTTTGCGATTTCTCATTCAGTAGGCTACCCTTTATCACACAATTCTCTTGTCCAGTCATCGGTCGTACATTGTTGAGCTACTCCCATTGTCATAGTTCATCAGCTCTTTTTCATTCTCAAAGCCAATTTAGGGTAACATCAATAATTTTCATGACACTTTTGATGCTAATTTTATCATGTAATAGTTGAGAATGGAATTGGGAATTTTGTAGGTACCTGCAGTATCTCGATCGGTACCTGAATATTGTTTGCATATATTAAATACTGTATATTGAATTTGCATATTAATACCTATGTTTCCTGCTTGACTGTCGTTAGGAATGCATATTTGACATGCCTTTGTTATTTGTATTGGTAGAGATGGCATTAGACTCCCCTTTGAGTTCACAGGTACCTACTAGTACTCAAGTACCTACCCAGGTACTTGCCACCTTGCCGGTATCTGTAGCTCCATAGGTACCAGCTCCCCTGCTATAGTGCCTCGAGATTTACATTTAAATACTAGCATCTGGTGTAAGCAGGCATGGATGGAACTTACTCTATTTTATATATATTATGTGCTTCCCCTGCAGGTTGTGCTGATTGTTATGTTGGAAATTGGCTAAATATTAAAAAGCCAATTTTTTAGATGTTTGTATTATAGAGGAGACTCTAACCAGGTGTTTTTGTTGACCTGCAGGTGTCTTTATAAGTACCTGGAACCTGATACCTGTAACACCCCTCACCCGACTACAGTGTAGCCGAGCAAAGTGTGCTACATTCGGTGCCGGGGCACCCTATCTTATCTTACTTTATTCCTTTCATAATTTGATCTCATTATATTTTAATATTAATTATTTTTTTCGACGGAGAAACCAGCGGAATTTCCCCTATTTTATTACCAGTTGACGTATTTTACTATTTACCTGTTTGAAATTCAATAATATTTTCAAAATAAAATCTTATCCTTGCTAATCATAATGATCTCATCAATCATTCTCAAAATTTTCTCATAATTCACATCTCATTCATATATCTCAATTTCATATTCATTTCCATGCATTATCTATATATTTCAAATCTGTCTTCGAGTCCATACAATCTCATTCATGCTCAAATCACATAAGTAAAATTTTCAAACTGCTTTAATTTACATATTAAAATACTTCCTTTGAGTAGCTCCCATAATTCATAGGTTAATTACATGAGTTTATTTTTTACAAGATATACAAATAATTTACAATGTGCTAGGAATGAACAATATACATAACATGTATAAAATGAGCCCTATCTACATGCATTGCTGAGGAGGTGACAATCTTGAACTCTTCTAACACTTCTGCAGATCTGGACTCCAAAAATCTCAGCCGATAGTCCACTGGTTTTTACCTTCAGTACCTGCGCGAGGAAGCAATTCCATCGCGCTAAGCATTTCTGCTTAGTGGTGCAATAATATAACAATTTCTGCTTAGTGGTGCAATAATATAACAAGAAATAATATATACAAATAAAGAAAGAACGAAGCATAATTTGAATACTTAAGAATCAATTTAATTTAATACAATGTGTCTAATGTTAATTATCTTTTGTTCTCATTTGTTTCGCTTTGGAAGCGTTTAATTCCGAAATTCACAGTGATAATGTACGATATACAGGATTAATAAAAATACTCAATTTATATTCATATGGCAATAGAAGGTACATTTAAAATATTTAGTTAAGTTATACCTATTTTTGCAACTCTCTTATCATTTTACTTAACAATTTTTATGTGGTTGGATCATTTCATAATTGTAACTAATTCTTTTGAAGTCTTATTAACTCATTTATTTGATCTCTAATGTTTTTAATTACTAATAGTCTTAATTTATTTCAATGAATTACACTGCCCAAGTAACCTACGACAGGCTGACTAAACTGGATAACGGGTCGTTGGCACTGGACACCGCAGTGCCTCGGGCCGTCATACTATGGGACGCAAAACGTCAACCACGTATGCAGTCAGTATGGCTAAAAAGCCATGATAACACATAATCGGGCATAAAAGCCATGAATACGGGCATAAAAGCCATGAATACGGGCATAAAGCCATGAATACAGGCATAAAGCCTTTCGCAGTACTGCTAAAACAATACCCTATTGGCATGCCAAACTACCCAATCTGACACACGTGTCTAGGCAATACAAGGGCACATTAGTACCATTAGATGTTCATAAGTTTTATTATTTCATTATATGTTCCATTTATCGTTCATAGTATTTTAATTTTATTTATAGTAGAAGCATAAATCTCCAAATCTCATTTTTATATAATTTATGCATTCATCATACCATTCACGTTAATTACAATTTACATCAATCGATTTTCATGTACTATTTGTACATCGAAATATTTTCATTTCTCTCATGATGAGAGCAATTAACCCATTTACACATCCATGTGATTCATCTAATCGTTACAATATTTATATGAATTAGTATTCACATTATTACCCCTCATGTATCAATTTTTGTACAAGGTATTATAATCCTATTTGAAATAAAGACGTAAATCCTAATGATAACTTTATCTCATTTATACTCTAAACAATCCATTTGTGTTAATTACATTTTATATTTCAAGTTGTATTACTTATGTATTATGTGTCATTTTGTTTACTATTCACCTTACTAGTCAACCAAAATGTTGACTTTTTCGTATATAATAAATTTATTGAACCTAAGTTCTCAAAGATACCACATTTTGCATTTAAAACTTGTTGGAATTGATTGCCATTACCATTTCTAAGCTTAAAACCAAGAGGGCAGAATTTTCAGTTTTTGAAGCCCCACTTTAATGTTCCATTAAGCCTTGTTGCAGTGGGAATTTGAGGAAATGGTAAACATGAAAGTTGTTCCTTATTTTGTCTAGTTGAATTTCTTTTTTTGAATCACTCCATTTGGAGTTTTGTAGGTCCAGATATGGTCCAAAAACTACATCTGGCCGGATTTCATTTCTGCAGAAATTACCATATCTACAGTAACATGAACAGTGACTGTGATTGCATTTTTGAATAGGTTCTGGCCATAATTTGGGGTAGGTTTCTGCATGAAAGTTGTTTGTCTATGTCTTAACTTGTTGCTGTAAAAATTTCAGGTCAATTGACCATTTCTACAGTGAGTTATGGCAAAATGAAGTTTACTGTTCACGTGCACTGTTCATACTGGTATCTTAAGTTCTGGCAGATTTTGATCCGACTTTGGTCAGTAATTTGATCAAGTTAAGTTCATAATTTGGTCTAACTTTCTTCATATGAAATGTTCTACCATGCCTTAGGTTTCCATCGGTTCAAGAATCGCCTAAATCCGAGTTTTCTAGAGAGAGTTATAGCCATCCAAACATTACTGCTCAAATGAAAATCTACAGAGTTGCAGGTTTGATAACTCAACTTTACTCAATAATTTGAATGGGTTAATGGCATAATTTGGGGTGATGTTCTTCATGAAAGTTGTTTTTCTATATCTTATCTTATTGCTGTAAAAATTTTAGGTCAATTGACCATATCTACAGTGAGTTATGGCCAAATGAACAGTTCATTTGGTCATTTCTGCAGGTGCTGTTGCAGGGTATCCGGATTGGGGCCAACTTTTGGTCCTCTTGCTTTGGTCTTTTGGGCATGGTTTCTTCAGCAAAAATGTGCCATTATAAGCCTAGTTTCATGTCCAATTGGCCAAACACCAATTGGACCAACACAGCCAAAGTTATGGCTGTCTAAGTGGACTGAAATTTCAGTCACTCTGCTGCTGTCCTAAGGCAGCCTACACATTCACTTTGCCATGCTACATTTCAGTCCAAATTGTGGTCAACTTACCTAAAATGGTCACTAATTGACCATTAAAATGTTCTCTAACAATTTCCTAAGCTAAATCCAAGTTTCACTCCCAAACCCTAGCTCATTTTCAAGGATTACAAGTGCCATTATAAGCCTAGTTTCATGTCCAATTGGCCAAACACCAATTGGACCAACACAGCTAAAGTTATGGCTGTCTAAGTGGACTGAAATTTCAGTCACTCTGCTGCTGTCCTAAGGCAGCCTACACATTCACTTTGCCATGCTACATTTCAGTCCAAATTGTGGTCAACTTACCTAAAATGGTCACTAATTGACCATTAAAATGTTCTCTAACAATTTCCTAAGCTAAATCCAAGTTTCACTCCCAAACCCTAGCTCATTTTCAAGGATTACACCAACTACCTTAGTTAGCACACCAATTCATCATACATATATATATATATACCTTAAACATCATCTTTAGTCCACTCTAAGTCCATCAAAAACAATTAATCTTGTTCCTCCCTAGGGCTGCCAAAATTCATTGTATACATACACATAAATTCCATTCATTTAATTCACAAATTCTTGCTTATTTTAGGTCTCTAATCATGGAAAGAGAAAGATGTATGCATAATAGGCACTAACCTCTTGTAGGGCAGAATTTTCCCAAGCTTGACTTCACTTTCTTTCACTTTCTTCTCTTCTAATGGCTGCCCAAATTTAGCTCTAGTGATAAGGAAAATTTTTTGTGAAGAGAGGGTGAGGTTTTGGTGTAGTTGGCTATGGAATCAAGCTCATTTGGAGCTTTAATGGTGGTTTTCCTCTTGTTTCTCTCTTTGGTGCGTGAATAAGAAGAAGGGCTGCTGGAATTGTTCTATTTTTACCTCATTTTTTATGTCATTTTAATCTCTTTTAATTTGCTTGTCAAATAGTGATTGGTTAGAGAGTGTTGGATGACATCATATGATGTCATAATTTGCTTTTTATTTCATTTTTCTTTTCTTTTCATCACTACTTATTTTCAATTCAATTTTTAGCAATATTTATTCATATTTTAGATCATAATAATTATTTACTCAACTGGACAAGTCGGCCAAAAATCGTCTCTGAAGGCGAAATGACCAAAATGCCCTCCGTTTGGCTTAACGGGTCAAAATTGGCTGTACCGATTGAAAAATTTTTCTAAATATTTTCTTGGCATTCTAATTCCATAGGAACCTCAATGACCCTTCTCTGGAGTCCCAAAAATTATTTTATGAATTTTTCTCCGGGTCTAGGGCTCCTCGTTGCGAGAACCGCAACTTACCTCTGATTACCCATCGCTTGGGCACCGGCTCATTTGACTTGGTTGTATTTTATTTCTAAAATTTTTTACTAAATTTTTCTTATTAATATTTGAGTTAATTATGGTCCCTCACTTTAGTTTAAATATTTTTCCGGACGTTCTAGCTGTCCAGACCGACACCGATCACCGGAATAGTAGAATGTACGAAGTTGCTACCAAGAGGGTGTTACAATACCTCTATAAGTACTTCTGCAGGTGCTTAGCCTCCATCCGTTCTTGTTAAGGTTCCTGTAAGTACCTGCGGTCTCCAAAAACTATTGTACACTTAAGAGCTAATTTCTTTAGGTGCTTTTCACAGGTGCCTAACTTCATTTATTTATTTTTATTTTTGCCGAGAATGTAAGTGTAGGTCTTTGGCACTTCCTCTTCAACTGTTAGTATCAAATACTAAGGAGTTATCTATCCAGCCTTGTTCTAGAGCTACTTATTGACTCCAAGCTTCCTCGAAGAATTTTTCTGCATGTTGTAGTCATTATATCTTGATGTAATAAATTTAGCATACATGTAAATGCTTGGATATTTATTAAACAATAAGTCATATTTTGGCTTTTTATTTGTTAATGAAAGTGGCCATGAAGCCTTCTTATCACATTATTCCTCTATTTATTTTGCATAAGTGGTAGCAATGCCTACTTAATTACACTTTAGCTATTATGTCAGCTTTGTCCATTCCATTTTCTGTAGGGTCCTTAAGAAAAGTCATGAAGTCGACTATTTGAGGTTGTGGGTCGGCCTTGGCTATTTTATGCTTGGTATTATCCCATTAGTTTATTACAAGGTGAGATGGCTTTGGACTTACAGAATCACATCATTTGAATTGCTACCTTAAAAATTAGAGCAATTGTAATTGTCATAAAATAAATCTGGATTGTGGGAACATTGATTCTTCTTATACTGCCCCCTGGGTGAATTTTGAGCTGGTGTCCCTAAGGTCTTTGATACTCCTGGAAGTTAAGTTTGGCTCCTCCAGCTTAAAGAATTGGTCATTAGAAGCTGCAAGAATTGCAGACCAAAATTTTCCTTCATCACCTATAGGATTATTGGCTTATCCAGAGTCTTATAAATTAGAATTATGATATTAAAACCTATACAAAAGGCGCTGGTACCTAGGACATTGGTGCTGTTGGTTTAGGTACCTGCACTATAGATATGTTAGTTCCTTTATGATTGTTGCTTCCCGAGCTAAAGGTCACCTGGAGCATCTGCACCTGCTAAGGCACTAATGTAGCTTGAGAACTTGCAATTGCCTCTGCATCATAAATTACTAGTTGAGTCACAGGGTTAGAATTGCTAGGAATTTAGTAGGAGCATCAGTCCTGTTGCCAGGATAATTAATTTGCATTGATGTTTTGGAGTGGTTAGCCACCTGTTTATCTCTCTCATGGGGTGGCTGGTACTTTCTGTCGCTTTGAACTCATCCTCCATCAAAACTACCTAGGGGAGTTTGTGGCAAAGCCTACCCCAGAGTTCCCTGTTGCTCTTAAATTCCTTTGGCCTGGAAGTTTAACTGGAAGCATTAAAATTGGTAAACCGAGCTTCTCAAACAATGATTGTATAAAAGAAATTATTTTCTCTATATTTACATCAATTTTGTCAAAGGCTATATCCATCCTCCTTCCTATGCCTTTCTTGTAACACCCCTCACTCGACTATAGTATAGCCGAGCAAGGCGTGCTACATTCGGTGTCGGAGCACCCTATCTTATTTTACTTTATTCCTTTAATAATTTGATTCGTTACATTTTAATATCAATTATTTTTCTACGGAGAAACTAGTGTAGTTTTTCCTATTTTATTAAATATTGACGTGATTTACTATTCACCTGCTTGAAATTTTCAATAATATTTTCAAATAAAGATATCATCATTTTATGCATAATCTATATATTTCAATTCCGTATTCAAATCCATACAATTTCATTCATATCCATTTCCATACATTCCCACTCATGCTCAACTCATATATGAAAATTTTCAATCTTCATTAATTGACATGATATACAATTTAATCACATATGAACTAACCGATTTATTAATTTATATCACATACCTATTAATTACATTTTCCTCAATTGCCTTACAACATATGAAATAATTACAATACACAAAACACATAATATGACCTATATGAGCCCTATCTACATGCATTGCTGAGGAGGTGACAACCTTGAACACTCTGCAGATCAGAACTCCAAAATTTCAGTGTAATGTCTACTGGGTTTTAGCTTCAGTACCTGTGCGAGGAAACAAATCCATTGCGCTAAGCATTACTACTTAGTGGTGCAATAATATAACAAGAAAATAATATACAATAAAAAAAAAGAAATTGATCAAAATTTGGATACTCTGGAATTTAATCTAATTTCATATAATACTTATAGTATTAACTATCCTTTGTTCTAATTTTTTCCTCTTTAGAAGCGCTCAATTCTTTCATAATAAATAAATTTTAATATCGTTCCAATTCATTTCAATTCTTTCTACTAAATAACTAATCTAATTTATTTTAAATACTCTTACTTATTTATTTAATTGCTAATATTCTTAACTTATTTCAATAAATTTCACTGCTCAAGTAACCTATGACAGGCTGACTAAATTGGATAATGGATCGTTGACGCTGGACACCATGGTGCCTCGGGCCGTCATACCATGGGACAAAAAATGTCAACCACGTATGCTGTGACACCCCTTACCCATCTACAGTGTAGCCGAGCAAGATATGCAACACAGTGTGCCGGAGCACCAAATCATATTTCAATTCAATTTACCCCTTTTTACTCAATTATTTAAAATTTTTGTATTAATTTGAATTTTCACAAATTTTATAGAAAATCCGGTAGAGTGCCGGCTATAAATTGGAAAAAAAGTTCTTTTGAACCTGTTTAAAAGACACTTCCAATATAATTTTCAAATCCAAAACTCCATTATACACACATCTCAACTCAATCTCAAAATCTCAACACTATATTTTGAATTTTTCTGTTCACATTATCACTTGAAAGCACATTCATGAATATTTCTCAACATTTCATTTTTCAACATAATATACAGAAAATTCCAATAACACCAAATTTCATATATTTACATTATCAAATAATTTCAAGAGTTTATAGTTACAATCAAAACTAATACAAAATGCAAAATACAAAATGCCACCCAAAGTCCTAATATCCTACCAAGTGCACTGCAGATGTGAGGTGACTCTGGACTCAGTATGCAGCTCTGAAAGTTCACCCGGTCTTATGTCTGCTGGGCTCCCCAGCTATGTCTCCAATACCTGCGCGTGGTAAAAGCGACGCACTAAGCAATTCCACTTAGTGGTGACAATATAAAATAAAATAACTAAAATAAAGTAAATATGCAGAATGTATGTTTACATCTTTGGTAGACTTAATTTCTGATGTTTATTACAGTATTATTCAATTAAAATTTGGTAAGATTTATTATCATTGCCTGGGTAATCCATACTAGTCGACTGAACTGGATAAATGGGTAAACTAGCACTGGGTACTAAGTACCTTAGACCATCACACCATCGGTCACATTGTGTCTCCCGATGTGCAATAGAACAACTAATAAGCTGTAATAATTATCAGGGATAAAACCCGAATATAACAACTCAATTAACATAGCCAAAGGCTATTATGTCACAGAATGGCATGAAGCCATATGCAGTACTGCTAACAGAACCCTATTGGCATGCCAACCTATCCAAACCAATCTTGCTAGGTATACTAGAGCATGTTACACTCTTAAATTATACAATTCTTAAAATTCAAGTTTAGGTATTACTATTCAATTCATTAGTCAACAAAAATATTGACTTTTATATGGACAATAGGTACATTGGTTTTAATATTCCCAACATACCATATTTTGCATTCTAAATTTGTTGGTATTGGTCGTCAATACCATCCCTAAGCTTAATGTTAATTGTTTAAAATTTTTAGATTTCAAGCTTTGTATTTACTGTTCCATTAGTCATTTTTGCAGTGGGAATTTGGCAAAGTTGTCAACATGAAAGTTGTTCCTTATTGTGTCTAGTTACATTTCTTTTTTGAATTACTCCATTTGGAGTTTTGTAGCTCAAGTTATAGCCCAAAAACCACAACTGGCCGGATTACAAATTTTTCAGATTTTCTGGACTGACCAATTCTATAGTATTTTGAGCAGTGACTGCAGGTTATTTTTTGAATATGTTATGGTCATAATTTGGGTTAGGTTTCTTTAATGAAAGTTGTAGGTCTATATCTCAGCTTATTGCTGGTAAAATTTCAGGTCAATTAGACCTTTATATACTGAGTTATGACCAAATGACTAAATAATGTTCATTTGGTCATTTTACATAGGCAGATTGCAGGTCACCCGGATTAGGGCAATCTTTAGGTCAACTTGGTTTGGTTTTCTGGGCATGGTTTCTTCAACAAAGTTGTGCCATTATGTATCTAGTTTCATATCCAATTGGCCTTGCACTAATCAAACCTCTACAACTCCAGTTATCGCTGCCCAAAACTGTTGGACTCATGCCCAGTCTTGCAGGTCACCAAGGGCAGCCATACTAACCTCAATTCCCACTACACAAACCACTTCATTTCTTGTTTACACATAACCAAATGGTCACTAATTGACCATTAAAACTCACTTTCACCATTATATAATCAAGGTCTCCATTTTACACCCAAACCCTAACCCTAACATCTCAAATCATGCATTTAACTTGTATTTCATCATTTCACTTAAGAGACTAATGTTAAGGCAGCCATACTACCATTTCTAGTTCCATGAAATTCTCAAAACCTCACCATATCCAAGGCTGCCGAAATTATAGGATGGGCATACACATGATATTTATTAAATTTCTTTGCAAATTTACACTTATTCATACTCCTTCAACATGAATTGAAAGAGAAAAGCAAGTTAAGTCACTAACCTATAATGGAGTGAAATTCAAACTTGCTAGGGTTCTTCTTTTTCACTTCTTTTTGCTCCCAAAAGATACACTAAGATGAAAGAACAAGTTTTTGTGTTGGGAAACTTAGGCTTTAATGGGTGAGAACCAAGAAAATCAAGTTTTGTAAAGCTTGGCCATGGTAGACATGGGAGAGAGGTTTCGGCTTGAAGAAGGAGATAAGGAGCTTTTGATTTTTTTTTTCTTCATTTTCTGCCCATTAAGTCTTTTTAAATAAATTTGTGCCATGTATCAACACTTGATTGGGTAGGAGGATTATAATGACATCATTATGATGTCATAAGTCTAATTTCTCTCATTTTCCACCCTTTTCTTACCTATTTAGTTCCAATTAAATTTTTAACAATATTTATTCACATTTTATATCATGTAAATTATTTATTTAACTGGACAAGTTGGCCAAAAATCATCTCTGAAGATGAAATGGCCAAAATGCCCTCCGTTTGGCTTAACAGACCAAAATTGTCTGTACCGATTATGTAAATTTTCCTGGTGTTTTCTTAACATTCTATTATCATGGGAACCCCAATAATCCTTCCCTGAGGTCCCAAAAATTATTTCATGAAGTTTTCCCGGGGTCTAGGATTGCTAACGGCCTTCACCGTCACTTCCCTTTTAGGTTACTCATCTTTGGGGTTCCGGCTCGTTTAACCTTAGTGTATTTCATTCCTATAAATTTTCCTTGATTTTTATGAGCATTATTTGGTTTATTTATAACTCCTCACTCTAGTCTATTTATAATTTCAAATATTCTAGCTGCCCAGACTGACATTGGTCGTCGGAATAATAGACTGTATGGACTAGCTAAAGTGAGGATGTTACATATGCAGTCAGTGTGGCTAAAGAGCTATGATAACACATAATCGGGCATAAAAGCCATGAGTACGGGCGTAAAGCCATGAGTGCGAGCACACAGGCATAAAGCCTTTCGCAGTACTACTAAAACAATACCCTATTGGCACGCCAATCTATCCAATCTGACACACGTGTCTAGGCAATACATGAGCACATAGTACCATTAAATGTTAATATATTATGTTTTATGACTTCATTATTTCATGACAAATTCCATAATTTATACATTCATTTGATCATTCATATGATCGCAATTCACGTCAATTATCCTTCTATATCATTGTACTCAAAATATTAGTCTTTTCTACAATAATGAGAACTAATGTCTCATTCATACATTAATATAATTCATTTATTCATCTATTATGTCATTCATATTGATCACAATTTATAACAATTATTTCATTAATCACATTATCTATATTAACCATCCTAATAGTTTTTCTAATTTATTATGCCATTTCCTATATCATTGGGGTTACTATTCAGATTACCATTTCCCTTCAAAAATTGACTTTCTCATACATAATAGTTACATGAGTTCTAACCACATGAAATTTCCACATTTTGGTTCACAAAAGTGTTGGCATTGGTTGCCAATCAATACTTCTAGCCAATAGGAAATAAATCAAAAATTTTAGTTTTGGGCGCTAGAGTTCACTGTTCCATTAGGTAATTCTACAGTGAGAATTTGGCCAAATGTTCTTAATCAAAGTTGTTCCTTATTGTGTTTAGTTCAATTTCCCTTTTTGAATCACTCCATTTGGAGTTTTGTAAGTCATGTTATGGCTATTTTACCATAACTGGCTGGATTAACCTGTACCCAGAATTTCTGGGCAATCCTGATTCTACCAGATTTGGTATCTTGACTTTGGTGGATAATTCCATTAAGTTCTAGTCAAAATTTGGAGTTATGTTCTTCATAAAAGTTGTTCTAAATTATCTAAGCTTTCTATTGATATAAAATGCAGGTCAATTGGATATTTCTACTCTGAGTTATGGCCAAATGAACGTTCCTTTGGTCACTTTTACCAGGTTCAGAATTAGTTACTCAGATTTGGTTAATTTTTAGGGCATTTTAATTTTGGTTTCTAGATAGAGTTCCTTCACCAAAGTTGTGCCATTATGTGTCTAATTTCATGTCCAATTGGCCTTGCACCAATTGAACCTACACAACTCAAGTTATAGCTGCCCAAACTTGTTGGACTCACATCCAGTCCTGCAGGTCACCCAAGGCAGCACATCTAACCTCAATTTCCATGGCACAAATCACTTCATTTCCTAATCAAAAATAGCCAAATGGTCACTAAATGACCATTAGAACTTCAATTTACCATCAATATGGCCAAACCCTAATATAGTTGAAAACCCTAATTTCCAATACCTCAATTCATGCATAAGACCTTATAATTCAACTTCTACCATATACAACTCATCAAGAACATTACTAATAAAATTTAATTCTATCAAAATCATAATTTCCTCAAGGTTCCTCATGGCTACCAAAATTTATGGCTTTCAAGTCCTCAACATATTCTTTCAATTCTTTAAATTTCTAGCTCATTTCATACTCCTAACATCAATTTTAAAGAGAAAAGGAAGAGATAATGCACTAACCTTGATTTAGCCAATCCCCAAAGCTTGAGAACTCCTCTTTTTCTCTTTCTTTTTGCTGTCCAAGTATTGTGCTAGTGGTGAGGATCAATTTTTATGAAGGGATGATGGGGTTTTAAGATGAAATGGTGGGTGAACTCAAGCTTAACCCAAGGCTTCCATAGAGTTTCTCTTCTCTTTCTCTCTCTCAAATATTTTGGCTACCCAAGGTTGATGGTGGCTGCTGGATTTTTCTTTTTGTTTTTATCTTATTTTGTGTCCCTTTTATCTCTTAAGTCATTTTGTTAAGTGGTGATTGGGTGGAAATTCTTAATTACATAAGCATGACATCATAATTCCCAATTTAACTTCTTTTTCTTTCTTTTCTTTTTCTACCAAATTTCAATTCAATTTTTAGCAATATTTATTCACATTTTATGTCATAATAATTATTTACTTAATTGGACAAGTTGGTCAAAAATCATCTCTGAAGACGAAATAACCAAAATGCCCTCCGTTTGGCTTATCGAGCCAAAATTATCTGTATTGATCTAAAAATTTTTCTAAGCCTTTTCATGGCATTCTAATGCCATAGAAACCTTAATGACTCTTTGCTGGAGTCCCAAAAATTATTTCATGAATTTTCTCCTAGGTTTAGGGCTTCTAGCTGCGAAGACCGCAACTTCCCACTCGGTTACCGATCGCTGGGGCACCAGCACATTTAACTTGGTTGTATTTTATTTCTAAAATTTTTCCTAAATTTTTCTTACTATTATTTGAATTATTTATGAATCCTCACTCTAGTCTAAATATTCTTCCAGATGTTCTAGTTGTCCGAACCGATACCGGTCATTGGAACAATAGAATGTACAGAATTGCTATAGTGAGGGTGTTACAATTCTTCCCCTCTAACAAAAATTTTGTCCTCAAAATTTACTCGGTGTAAATAGTTGAGGAGTTGCTACTTCCTGATTTCTTCACCTTACCAGAGAAAATAGAACTGCATTAGTGTCACCTCGACTCATATGAATGCAATGCATGTTATGCACACTATCCCTTTCCATCTATCTATGTCTAGGAACTCCTAAACCGTGCTCTGATACCAATAAATGTGACACCCCTCACTCGACTACAGTGTAACCGAGCAAGGAGTGCTATATTCGGTGCTGGAGCACCCTATCTTATCTTACTTTATTCCTTTAATAATTTGATCTCGTTATATTTTAATATCCATTATTTTTCTATGGAGAAACCAGCGAAGTTTCCCCTATTTTATTAAATATTGACGTGATTCACTATTCACCTGTTTGAAATTTTCAATAATATTTTCAAATAAAGATCTCATCATTTCATGCATCACTATATATTTTAATTCTGTATTCAAATCCATACAATTTCATTCATATCCATTTCCATACATTCCCACTCATGCTCAACTCATATATGAAAATTTTTAATCTTTATTAATTGACATAATATACAATTTAATCACATATGAACTAACCTATTTATTAATTTACATCACATACCTATTAATTACATTTTCCTCGATTGCCTTACAACATATGAAATAATTACAATACACAAAATACATAATATGACCTATATGGGCCCTATCTACATGCATTGCTGGGGAGGTGACAACCTTGAACACTCTGCAGATCAGTACTCCAAAATCTCAGTCTAATGTCCACTGGGTTTTAGCTTCAGTACTTGCTCGAGGAAATAAATTCATCGCGCTAAGCATTGCTGCTTAGTGGTGCAATAATATAACAAGAAAATAATATACAATAAAAAAAAAGAAATTGATCAAAATTTGAATACTCTGGAATTTAATCTAATTTCATATAATACTTCTAGTATTAACTATCCCTTGTTCTAATTTATTCCTCTTCAAAAGCGCTCAATTCTTTCATAATAATTAAATTTTAATAACGTTCCAATTCATTTCAATTCTTTCTGCTAAATAGCTAATGTAATTTATTTTAAATATTCTTACTTATTTATTTAATTGCTAATATTTTCAGTTGCTAATATTCTTAACTTATTTCAATAAATTTCATTGCCCAAGTAACCTATGACAGGCTGACTAAACTGGATAACGGGTCATTAGCGCTGGACACCGCGGTGCCTCGGGCCGTCATACCATGGGACACAAAACATCAACCACGTATATAATCAGTGTGGCGAAAAAGCCATGGTAACACATAATCAAGCATAAAAGCCATGAGTACAGGTGTAAAGCCATGAGTGTGAGCATAAAGCCATGAATACAGGCATAAAGCCTTTCACAGTACTGCTAAAACAATACCCTATTGGCATGCCAATTTATCCAATCTGACACAGGTGTCTAGGCAATACATGGGCACATAGTACTATTAAATGTTAATATATTGTGTTTAATGACTTCATTATTTCATGGCAAATTCTATAATTTATACATTCATTTGATCATTCATATGATCGTAATTCACATCAATTATCCTTCTATACCATTATACTCAAAATATTACTCTTTTCTACAATAATGAGAACTAATGTCTTATTCATACATTAATATGATTCATTTATTCATTCATTATGTCATTCATATTGATCACAATTTATAATAATTATTTCATGAATCACATTATCTATATTAACCATCCTAATAGTTTTTCTAATTTATTATGCCATTTTCTATATCATTGGGGTTACTATTTAGATTACCATTTCCCTTCAAAAATTGACTTTCTCATACATAATAGTTACATGAGTTCTAACCACATGAAATTTCCACATTTTGGTTCACAAAAGTGTTGGCATTGGTTGCCAATCAATACTCTACCAATAGGAAATAAATCAAAAATTTCAGTTTTTGGGTGCCATAGTTCACTGTTCCATTAGGTAATTCTACAGTGAGAATTTAGCTAAATATTCTCAATCAAAGTTGTTCCTTATTGTGTTTAGTTCAATTTCCTTTTTTGAATCACTCCATTTGGAGTTTTTTAGTATAAGTTATAGCCATTTTACCATAACTGGCCGGATTAACCTGTACCCAGAATTTCTGGGCAATCCTGGTTTTGCCAGATTCGGTGTCTTGATTTTAGTGGATAATTTCATTAAGTTATGGTCAAAATTTAGAGTTATCTTCCTCACAAAAGTTGTTCTAAATTGTCTAAGCTTTCTATTGATATAAAATGCAGGTCAATTGGATATTTCTACTCTGAGTTATGGCCAAATGAACAAATACTGTTCATTTAGTCACTTTTACTAGGTCCAGAATTGGATACCCGAATTTGGTCAATTTTTAGGGCATTCTAAGTTTGGTTTCTGGACAGGGTTCCTCCATCAAAGTTGTGCCATTATGTGTCTAATTTCATTTCCAATTGGCCTTGCACCAATTGAACCTACACAACTCAAGTTATAGCTACCCAAACGTGCTAGACTCACATCCAGTCCTGCAGGTCACCCAAGGCAGCACATCTAACCTTAATTCCCATGGCACAAATCACTTCATTTCCTAATCAAAAATAGCCAAATGGTCACTAATTGACCATTAGAACTTCAATTTACCATCAATATGGCCAAACCCTAATATAGCTTAAAACCCTAATTTCCAATACCTCAATTCATGCATAAGACCTTATAATTCAACTTCTACCATATACAACTCATCAAGAAAATTGCTAATCAAATTTAATTCCATCAAAATCATAATTTCCTCAAGGTTCCTCATGGCTGCCGAAATTTATGGCTTTCAATTCCTCAACATATTCTTTCAATTCTTTAAATTTCTAACTCATTTCATACTCCTAACATCAATTTTAAAGAGAAAAGGAAGAGATATGGCACTAACCTTGATTTAGCCAATTCTTAAAGCTTGAGAACTCCTCTTTTTCTCTTTCTTTTTGCTGTCCAAGTATTGTGCTAGTGGTGAGGATCAATTTTTGTGAAGGGATGATGAGGTTTTAAGGTAAAATGGTGGGTGAACTCAAGCTTAACCCAAGGCTTCCATGGAGTTTCTCTTCTCTTTCTCTCTCTCTTTCTAATATTTCGGCTGCCCAAGGTTGATGGTGGCTACTGGATTTTTCTTTTTGTCTTTATCTTATTTTGTGTCTCTTTTATCTCTTAAGTCATTTTGTTAAGTGGTGATTGGGTGGAAATTCTTAATTACATAAGCATGACATCATAATTCCCAATTTAACTTCTTTTTCTTTCTTTTCTTTTTCTACCAAATTTCAATTCAATTTTTAGCAATATTTATTCACATTTTATGTCATAATAATTATTTACTTAATTGGACAAGTCAGTCAAAAATCATTCCTGAAGACGAAATGATCAAAATGCCCTTCGTTTGGCTTATCGAGCCAAAATCGTCTATACTGATCTAAAAATTTTTCTAAGCATTTTCATGGCATTCTAATTCCATAGAAACCTCAATGACTCTTCTCTAGAGTTTCAAAAATTATTTCATAAATTTTCCCCTAGGTTTAGGGCTTCTAGCTGCGAAGACCATAACTTCCCACTAGGTTACCCATCTCTAGGGCACCAGCTCATTTAACTTGGTTGTATTTTATCTCTAAAATTTTTCCTAAATTTTTCTTACTATTATTTGAATTATTTATGACTCCTCACTCTAGTCTAAATATTTTTTCAGACGTTCTAGCTATCCAGACTGACACCAGTCACCGGAACAGTAGAATGTACGGAATTGCTATAGTGAGGGTGTTATATTTCTTCAATGCATCAGTAATGGTTGATGCAAGTTTTTCTTCATCACTATAAGGCATTCTGTAAGCCTCATCAAAAATGTGAATGACAGTGAAAAGCATGAGAATTGTCCCATTGGACATGCCAAAAATTGTTTCCTTAAAAAATAATTTGCCTGGCTAATAGTTTAGGAAATGCGCTGGCATGCCAGATACTGAGTATATCACTTGGGATTATGCTCTACCTTCTAGATCAAACATTTATGAGAACTGACTACATTAAACACAGTTTTGTCAATCTCACTCTAAAATTAAAAGGGTAAGTAAATTGAAAATTAAAAGGACATTTAGATTAATTGAAAAGAGAGTACAAGACTTAAAATTAAATGTAAAAGCTTTGGAATAATAAATGACTGATAAAATAAAGATAAAATATTGCTAAAGTCTAGTTGAGTTATTGTTATTTGATGTTGCTGGTCATTGGGGGTTGCGGCTCATCTGGCTTTTACAGCTCTACTTGTGGGTACCTAAAAGACTCTTAGAAGACTCTAGAACACACTTTGTTATATTCTGCAGTTACTTGTAGTCACTTGCCCACTCCTTGGAACTGCTTGAAACTCCCTTCTTTCAGATAACCACCTAGTAATTTAATTATTAATTATCTTAGGTCACAGATTAATTAAATTAATAAAATAAAATAAATTAAATCAACTTCACAAAAAATTAATTTAATCAATTCTTAGGCCTAAAAAATAATTAATAAATAAAATGATTATTTTTGGTGTAAATAAATTGGTTTCATGTAAGAATCTCATGAGTTTAAAGTCATCACTCAATATTTCCACATCCTATACTTCAAATATATATATTTTTTTTTTGCAACCTTATAAATATAACATTTATTGCATTTGGAACTTAATTTCTAAAAAGTGATAGAGAAATTGCCACTTTAATCTAACCTTGTTGTTTATACCAGTTATCAATCCCTTTTTTTTGTTTCGGGTCACTTTAGAGCTTTTTTTTTTTTTTTTATGGCATACACTCTTCTTAAAATAAATAAAAATTATTTAATTAGAACTCATCCTTATGACATTAGATGTCATGACCCAACTTATGGGCCGGACCGGCACTAGGACCTGGGCTGACATAAAGCCCCCGAGGCCCATAGTAAGCCTTACTGTTCTCAAATCCATAACCAAGGCCCAAAAACTTAGGCCCAACATGTAAATAAAATAAAATAAAATAAAGTATTTTTATTCGGGTCAACCCAATCCGATAACCATCAAAAACTGAAGTCAGGGGAGCCCCGCTCAACCCTGATACCATCACTTACAAATTGTTTAAATATCATACAAATCTTCATTTATTAATCTCAAGAATTTAAATTACCACGATTTCTAACAAGGTCCATACTACTACTAACAAATGCGGAGTTCTAGATTTCAAATTTAGAAAAATAATTAAATAATTAAATAATCGATGTTAAACTTGCAAGGAAGAAAGCAGGCTGCTCTGTAAAAGAACTCCTCCTGTAACCTGAAAAAATAGGTAAACAGGAGTGAGAGTTCGACTCAGAGAGTAAAATACCAATTTTAAGTACAATTTATGTGGCTATCTAAAACTAATGCGTCCTAACAGTGAAATGCAACACCATCATACAAATCCATACAAGTCACATCATAATAGCTAAAAGGTAATTTGGAGCACACACACACCCAATAATATTCAAATAGTACATATATGGGAGCTGATCCCCTATACAGCTCTCTTAATCCAACCTCTACCAGCAAATGTCTCTCAAGCCGAACTTTCACTTAATGACCAAATGCGGGGCCAGCGAGTGTCTCTTGAGCCGTGCCTACCCCGACTTATCCATAAGAGGACCGGGTCCCAGCGAGTATCTCTCAAGCCGCGTCTGGCCGTCCTATCCATATCCAATACCACATACCACACGTACGTCAACGCACGCACACTGCTCTAAATTACCATAAACAACATCCATGGTACTTTATCAATTAAGAATATAATATAAAACATGCCTAGGGTTTAACTACATAGATACATATTTATAAGTGATGCATGAGCATGCTTGAACATATAATAATATTGAAATTATAATTAAAATTAATATTGTACTCACAGTACACCAGAGACGACTATAGAGGTTGGGTGAAGAAATATAATTGACCCTGATCACCTACAAAATTTTATTATGAATTTATTAGTGCTAATTCAAACAAAAATAAATTTAAAGAGGCAATCCTAATTTATGCCGAAAATTCAACATAGTTTCCCCTATATCTAGGACCTACCGAACCTGCAAAAAGATTCAAATAATACTTCTAAATTCTTAATTTCCACAATCACATATCATCAATATTATATGGCCCCTCCTGGGCCCTCCAAATCAGACAATAGTCATAAACTTGAAAAATTACATTTTAATCCCTATAATTGATATTTTGTAAAAATCCACTCAAACAAGCTCTAAAAATTTTAAAATTTTGCCCCGTGATCCTTAATAAAGTTATAAAGCTATCGCAAAAGGAATTGTAATTTTCTAATCACCCATGAATATTTTATTCAAGAATATTACTCAATTCCATAAGTTTTCCAATAGCTAACATATTCTTAATTCAACCCAATTCAATATTCACATATTTAAACCTCTATTCTCAAGCTTCAACCAATCATATAAAATTTAAATATCATAATTCCAGATAATCTTATATGCCCATATACTAAAAATCTAACTAAAATCTATCTATATTTTTGAAAAATATTCTATAATCACTCAAAAATTTAACAAACACCATAGAATATCTCCAAATAATTTTATTTTCATCATATATTTTTCTTAGAATTTTTCTCCAATTTTTTCCATTTAAGAAACACTGCATTTATGCTCCACATACTGAGAAATAATAAAATAATCTTACCTGAAGCTTATCTATGTCTCAAAAATTTCAAAAATTTATGAGGAAGCCTATGAAAGTTGAATCATCCCCAAAGCTCACCGGAGCCACCGTCGGAACCACTGTGCACATGGCCGGCCGCCGACCGCCGGCGACATCTACCGGATCTGATCATACCATAATGTTCATCTCCTCTTCCTCAGTCCATAGGTGGTCTTGGATCGTCGATCCAACGGTCAGATTGTCCAAGATCTGACAAAAAAGCTTGAAAAACCTGAAACTTCTCTCCTCCATATCTCACTCATCCGACTACCAAATGTCACAAAATAAGTATCAAAAGAAAGCTCTCGGAACAAGCTTTCCAACGCCACCTGAATCGCCTCGATTGGATGTCGGATGAAGCCGAAATTGCTCCTGGAAGTTTCTGCCCACTATGCGTGCATTTTTCTCTCTCCTTCATCACTTGCTGCTGCTTCTGGTGCTTCTCCGGCAAGCTGGTGGTGTACTGGAGACGTCTAGGGTGGGGGGACCTCTCGCTGGCCGGCCATGGTGGCTGGAGGCTCGCTGGTCGGAAGAAAAAGGGAGGGGGAGGGAGAGTGACGGGAGAGAGAGTTTTTAAGGAGGGGGCCTGCTGGTTTTTTTTTTCCTTTTTTTTTTGAATTTTTGGGAATGAACCTAGGCAAACATGTTGTCCATATTCATTCCTGGAAAATTTTAAATTTTAAATTTAACTTTTTTAATTTTTAATTTATTTATTCTAATTTTACAAAAATTTGGGTTGTTGTTACATAAGATTTCCTATTGATAAGCACAAGGGAAAATAATGTCCATTATCATGGCATGTAACTTTCCATCGACATGTAAAAGGCATATGACTTCCATTCTCATGCAATTTAACAAATGTTCATGATCAACACATATAAATATAGGCATTTAGTTCAACCTTTACTTTCCTCGACATCACTTTCACAATTTAATACCCATTATATCACATTCATATCAAAGGATAACTCACAATTTCTCATTGCAACAGCCACAAAGAGGTTTCTAATAACTCCATTCTACCCATTATTTAGTCCAGCATAATTACTAAAGGAGATATGCACACCAATTTCATACCATATAGAACTCACACATAATCTCTATCTATTTACCAGTTAGTCTTAAGGACTAAACACAATTCTCTTACTATATCACATTACTATTAACTTGCATAATTTACCAAACTTAATTTCTATAATTGTTTCAGAAGGTATCTATATACATATATGTCATACATGTCAGCCTACATAACCTTAATAACTCTTTAGCCCTAAGCTAGCTCACCAGGAAAATAATTCTATTCCTTAACTAGCATAATTTCATAATTATCACATTTATAAGGTTCAATGTTCAAATACTCAATTTACCAAACACTTCAATTTCTTATTTTATCCAGGTAAATAAGTTCATCCTATTGAGTCTCATTGGCAAGAAGTTTTTAAGTGGTCCATCCTCTTTAAACAAATCAAATTTCTAATTTAAACGTTTGTCGCAAGGTGTTTTGCGGTCGCCTGGACGAACCCTCACCGAAGTGGGAAAGAGTGAGGAGTCGCCACTTTAATTTTGAGGGAAATTAGAGAAAACCATTTGTGAAAGTAAATTTAAAATGAAACCACTTCAAGAACAGAGATTCTAGGTTCGGGGTCCGTAAACCGGTGGGGAAGGTGTTAGGCACCCCACCTCGTCGCTCAATGAGGGTAAGCAGATTTAACTTCAAGCTCTTTATAAACTAAAATTAATAGTTAGGAGGGTTCAAAGGGAAATGTTAATCCTTTTGGTAAAAGGGAATATTTGATTTTTCACCAATTCGGGTTACCCAGATACACGAATAAATGAGATGACCCTTAGTGAGTTGCTGTTTCGTATTAGTTTTATTTTAGGAGGGGTCATTTTACGTATTTGTTAAAATTTGATTTGAGAATCGGATAAGAACTCTCCTTCGATCTCCTTTGAATATTTATGAAAATTTTGGTTGAGAATCGGATAAGGACTCTCCTCCGATCTCTTTTAAATATTTATGAAAATTTTGGTTTGAAAACCGGATAAGAACTCTCCTCCGATCTCTTTTAAATATTTATGAAAATTTTGGATTTGAGAATCGGATAAGAACTCTCTTCCGATCTCTTTTAAATATTTATGAAAATTTTGGGTTTGAGAATCGGATAAGAACTCTCCTCCGATCTCTTTTAAATATTTATGAAAATTTTAGGTGAGAATCGGATAAGAACTCTCCTCCGATCTCTTTTAAATATTTATTAAAATTTTTAGGTGAGAATCGGATAAGAACTCTCCTCCGATCTCTTTTAAATATTTATTAAAATTTTTAGGTGAGAATCGGATAAGAACTCTCCTCCGATCTCTTTTATTTTAATGGGAGTCGGATAAGGACTTTTCCGATCTCTCGAAATTTGATTACAGCTACACATCATAAAAGCCTAAGACTAAGGGTTCTGGCATTCAAAGATGCCGGGGATGGGAATAAGGCTTCTTTTAACTCATTGGTACCTCGTGACTAGACAGGGGATACTAGACTGAATTTTACCGACCTCCTATGTGGTCGCCTTACTAGTACCTTTTGATACCCGATCTGTTCCATTTATTTATTTGAAATTTGGTTTTCTTTAGCCTTATGGCATCTTACCCGATTGTCTTCTGTGTTAGCCTAATGATTCAACTTTACTATTTTCCCGACTTATTATTCAGACCTTCTATTTTAAAGAAATGCTTAAGAAAAGTTACCTACATTTTATCCAACTACTTATACGCTACTCGGGACTAGGACTCTTGCATTTACAAGTAACAAAGATTAACAAAAAGAATGGACTGATTAACAAAGAAATAAACTCGGGAATAACCTTCTTCGCGTTTTTTTTTAACGCAATATAATCTTGGTGAAAATTACAAACATAAAAATAAAGGAAATGCGTAAAATAAAAACGAGCACTTGATAAAGCAGCGATATAAGCACTCACCTGTAGAGAGCTGAATCTATTGAACTAACTACGGAATCACAAAACGTAATATGACTGCGGGCTGATAGCCTGAGGACTAAGGTTCGCCTTGAAATGAAGGATACTTTGCTAAAATGCAATCAGATCAAAATAATAACCGAGTTTGAATGAAGTTGAGCTTGAACAATGGGAGTGGAAATAAAGATAACAAAGACAGAAAGTGAGATTGTCACAGGATAATGAACGACCTGAAAATGGAGAGTTTCAGTATTCAAAAATCCCTTTGCAAGAAAATACTTCAGAAAACTAGTTTCAAAAGTTTTTCTTATGAAAGCTCAAAAATAGCAGAGTAACGAACTGAATTAAGTTTCAGAGTCCTTCCACTATAGTCACTGCCCTTTTTTTTCATCCTCTCTTGAACAGTTTTTATGCAGGTATTTATAGGAACCGGGTACTCCCCATGAAGGGTCAGGATTTATTTTGAGGGAGATGGAAGGTTAGGATTTTAAAGGACATGATCTGAGGCTCGGGAATTAAAGAGAATCAGAACGAACGGCTGAGATCCCTTTTAGAATATTTGTCCTTTCTCTCTTCTAATCTGACGGCCTAAAATTTTCTTGCCAAGGGCGATCCGAGGGCTAGGAGTGAAAGGCGCTAGTCTTGTCGTCTTCTTCTTTAATCCAAGGGCTCCGGGCTCGTCCTTACAAGTAAGATCAACGGTGGAGATCAGGATGTACAGCACTGTCATGACATACTCTGGCACATGTCGAATGCGCGATTCTGGGCGTATGTGGAAATTTCATCTGCAACGCTTTAACTACCTCGGCTCTGATTATAATGACAGTAAATGGGAGTTGTCTTATTCCCTTTGTTTTTCGACCTTCCCTCCCTTTTGGTCTTTCTAACACGATCCTTTTCCGATCTCTCATGCCTGGCTCCGCTCTTCTGACCTCTTCAACTCCGATCTTCTCCTTCATCCGGTCCAGTTCAGTTAAAGCATTTATTCCTTCGATTTCCGAGGCATCTGCTTCGTTTTCTGCTCACAATAAATGCTCGGATTTTTCCTATATATATATACCTTCAACCGGGAATCCCCCCGCATTTGATTTTCTCCTCTTCCTTCTCACAATTCCTGTTCTAACTGCTCCGCCAGTAGTCCCGGCCATGATAGTGGCTTTTGATCTTTTTCCGATTGTTCTTTTTATTCCCCAATTGAAAATTTACGATCCCAGTGATCGGGAAATTATGATAACCTCATTTGATGACAGTGAGAGAACTGGACTAACTTACCAACCTGGATCGAGGACTTCGATCATGTCGATCTCGAATCGTTCGACCGATATAATTGGCAAACTGATTTCGGGCGAGAAGACTGCTAATATTTCCCTTAACATCGGTGACTGCCCCATGAAGTTCATTTGGCTCCTCACCACATTGGGCATCCCAACTACAGCTCGGTTCTGGTCGATGACAGTGGAGATGACTCTCCATCCTCATGAGAGTCATAATCACCCCATCTAAGCTGTACATCTATTCGATGTCAATGGCCGGTCTCCTGATCAAACACATCTTTTGATTCAGCCACGAGACTAGGCTTTGACATAGGTCTTTATTAGAGATCACCCCTATGATGTAATCAGACCTTCAATGTAATCTGATCTCTAGAGATCGCCCAAATGATGTAATTCGACTTTTAATGTAATCCGATCTCTAGAGATCGCCCAAATGATGTAATCCGACCTTTTCGAAAATAAAATTTTATTTTGACAACTATCATTTTTATTATTATTGCATTGACTATTTTCCGATCTCTGATGTGTTTATCCGATCCGGTTCCTATCTGAACAGCCCTTAACCGATCCGCCTTAATTCACTGATCTGTAACTAGCCGATCTCTTTTATTATGGAATTTCTGGAATATTAGTGAGACGTGTCAGAAAAGCTGGCGAGTCCCGCTAACCGATGCACCGCCTGGAACACTGTGAGCATTAAATGCTCAGACGGGTATAAATAGAGGATGGATCAGCTAGTTGCTCTCTTATGTTATTTTCAGCATCCCACGAGCGATTCCAAAATTCTCTCGATTTCTCAAGTTCTTCCGACACCGATCAAGCTCCGGTAAGGGTTTTGATCCTTCTTTTAGTTTAAATTCTCTATTTCCTTTGAAAATGAGCGACGCCGAGGGTCAGAGAGCAGCAAGCCCCCCTTCTGTTCAGATCTCGTGGTCGTCTGATGAAGTGGAGGTGGTCGGACTAAGTGTGCGACCTGAACCTCCTAGGGCCTCTGTTCCAGCTCGGGGGCAAGGATCACCATCAAGGCATGTACATTCTTCAGGGAGAGAAAATCTTCCCATGGACGAGCTGCCATCAATCCTTCAAGAAACCGACCTGCAGTCATTCAGCCAAGAGTATAACATTCAGCCTGATTCATATGGGCTGATTAAGTGTCACGGCGATCTTCGTGCCGATCACTTCTTCGAGGAGAACGATATGATCATGGTCTACAAAGAACAATTAAAAGCCGGGCTGCGGTTCCCTCTTGACGACTTCTTCAAGGAAGTTTTAAAATTTCACCAAGTGTGCATCGCCCAAGTTCACCCGAACTCGTGGCAGATCCTAGTAGCCTTCAGAGGCCTCTGCCGAGCTAAGGGACTCAGTCCCATAGCTAAGGTGTTCGCCGAGCTGCATAGGCTGACTCATCGAAAGGACAATGAGTATTGGTTCTTCCAAGTGAAGCCACATTGTGGGCTCTTTACCGATCTGCCTTCCTCCCTGAAGAATTGGAAGAATCGCTTCTTTATTCTGAGGAGCAAAATTCCGAACGGCTTTGAGGGTTTCCCTCGCAGCTGGCTGCACCTGGGTCTCTTGCTTCCGAAACGCATCACCCTAAATAGGGAAGAAGGCCTGATGGTGATGGAACTGAAAGATCAGGAGGCCAAAGAGAAGTTCTCTTGTTTGGATGCAGTGACAGCCGAACTGCATCACTGGACAATGGAGTTGATTACTGGCGAAGATCGCGGGCTTCAGCTCTCTGACCTCAGCATCGGTATTTTCTATATCTCTGATCTTTGGGCCTTAGCAATCTCACTGACCTCTTCTTTATGAAGGTATGGCAAGCGGCAAGGCTTCCAAGGAGAGCCGAAAGCAGAAGAGGGAGGTCTCCTGGAAGGTGCGAGAGATGAAGCGTTCCGAGCTGCTTCAAACCCCCGGTCATGATCCTGGAGAGATGCAAGGAGGCTCGTCTCAACCCTCGGGACCGCCGGTCATAGAAGTGGTCAGGTCTCCTCCTCGCCAAGAAGAGCCGCCTCCTCCTCCTCCAATCGCTTCAAGTGCGGAAGGGGGTCCTTCCCAACCTCCTGTGAGGACCCTTTCCCGTGGCGCTCAAGTTCTGATCCACTCGCTGGAGAGGAACCGAACTATTCGGGAAAATTTGGGCTTAGCCAAGGTGTTGGGGGCCTCGATCTACCTTCAAGAGGATCGGGATAGGTTATCCCCGAACAGTCTTGATGACATCCTGACCCGGACAATGAGCCTGAACGTGGAAAGTTTGGTGAACCAGCACATTGTCTGGGAGAAGGCTCACCATCTGAGTAAGGAGGTCGAGAGGATGGGTCACGAAGTGGCTTCCCTCCGATCCCAACTTTCATCCGCTCAGAACTACATATCTGAAATTGAGGGGCGAATGAAGTTCTATGAGGATAAGCTGGCCGAGCAATCTCAAGTTATGGCCGAGCGAGATCATGTTCTTGAAGAAGTTCGGGCGCTCCGAGCCGGTGAAGTTGCTCACCTCACTGGGGAGCTCAGAGCAAAAGAAGAAGAGGCGGTGACAAGGGAGGCCGGCGCTTATGTGAACGCTCATAGGGATCTCTTGGCCGAGCTCAGAAAGCGATATCCCAAGGAGGACTTCTCTTGGATGGTAGATCTGGCTCCCCAGGATGAGTGTGAAAATAGTGAGGAGGAGGCTGAGGGTGAGAGAGGGAGCGAACAAAATGTAGATCAGGCTGGGGGTGATCCTCCAGTCAAATGACTTGTATAAACTTGAAATGAAATGAAAGTTCCCCTTTTTGTTCAATGATTGGATGTGATCGGAAAGTTTCTAAATTGCATAAGCACTTGATTGTCTGAGCATATTAGAATAACAACTAAAAGTGATTATTAATCTAAGTATAAGAGGTCAGAAAACATAATAAGCATGAGATCGACTGTTAAACGGGACTTGATTAAAATTGGAAATTTAACTCGAACACTTAAGATCGGGATCATCATTAAACCGGATCGAGACCTTAACTTTATTATTCCCAAACTTTTAAAAGAGAGATCGGCAATAAGACTAGTGGCACGAAGGCCTAATGTTGATTCAATCTCGTTTGACAAGAAAGATCGAAAATATAATTGACTGATCAGGGGACTTGAAAATTGGTTTGAGAGATCGGTGAGGCTTTAAATGATATGAGGAGTTAGTATTGATTCGATTCCTTCTGAGGAGAGATCGGAAATGTGATTGGCTGGCAAAAGGAGACTATGTGTTGGGGATCGACTTCAAAGTTTATTGATTTAGGGGATCGGCCAAAATATGGTGTCGACAGCTGCCCCTCTTTACATAATTCCTACTGGAAAAAAGGAATTTCCGTGTAGGGATTATGTAAAGATTCAGACCCATATTTTGGACGATTAGGTATTGAAATATTGAGGTTGGTAACAGGAATTTAAATGCTAAGAAATTAAAGTTAACTTGGGTCAAGGAACTAGAGGTTGATTAACAAGAAATTTAAAATGCGGGAAAATTAAAATCAACTTAGATCAAAGAACCAGAGGTTGATTGACAGGGAATTTAAAATGCAGGAAAATTAAAATCAACTTAGATCAAGGAACCAGAGGTTGATTGGCAGGAAATTTAAATTAAAATCAACTTAGATCAAGGAACCAGAGGTTGATTGGCAGGAAATTTAAAATATAGAAAAATTAAAATCAACTTAGATCAAGGAACCAGAGATTGATTAACAGGGAATTTAAAATATAGGAAAATTAAAATCAACTTAGATCAAGGAACCAGAGGTTGATTGACAGGAAATTTAAAGTGCAGGAAAATTAAAATCAACTTAGATCAAGGAACCAGAGGTTGATTGACAGGAAATTTAAAATGTAGGAAAATTAAAATCAACTTAGATCAAGGAACCAGAGGTTGATTGACAGGAAATTTAAAGTGCAGGAAAATTAAAATCAACTTAGATCAAGGAACAAGAGGTTGATTAACAGGAAATTTAAAATGCAGGAAAATTAAAATCAACTTAGATGCAGGAAAATTAAAATCAACTTACAGAGCAAGTCTAATCTCGACATGAGAAGTTCCTCCACGACGAAGTGTACTTAACAGGATCCCGAAGGCCAATGATTAATGGAGGACGAGTTATAAGACTTGACCTACGACCTTATTTCTTTGGATTCCCCTTTTCTGTTCTCGACTTTCCTCTTATTTTGCGAAAAGCGCCCTTGCGGGTTTTCATTTTCCTTTCGTCCATTTGACTAGAAGCGCCCTTCCAGGTTTTCACCTCTAGTTTTTTTTTTAGGTAATTCCCTGCAAATCTCATAGCAAAGTACGTGAGGTTATCAATTTTCAAATCCTAATCTTATGGCAAAATCTTAACTAATTAATAGCGCAGAGAAAACAACATTAGACTGTGAGTATAAAGATAAAGCAAAAAGACAAATTGAAACGTGAAGAAGATAGATTGGAGAGAAAGGATGACTTTATTAAGGCTTTAAAAAACAAAGATACAGTTTTAAAGAAAAAGGGTATAAGGATAGATCTCACATATTCCTTGTAGTTAGCTTTAAAGTCCCTTAACTGCCATTATTTCAACTACTCTGGAGCCTCATACCATGACGGTTTAATTCCATCCTCGGTTTCATGTCCCCTTCCTTATTTCTCCCTTTTGGTTCTTGGGATGCCCTTTCGGGTTTTCACCCCTAGATTTTTTTTTTTTTACTACTCGCTTTTTCAGGACACCCTTTCAGGTTTTCGTCCCTCACTCATTTTACAGAAAGTGCCCTTCCAGGGTTTTCGCCTTCTTTCGCACATTTTGCTAGGAGCGCCCTTTCGAGTTTTCACCCCTAGATTTTTTTTTTTTTTTTAGGCATAGTATCTCTTGACGGTGTCAGCATTCACAGGTCTTGGAAATTCTTCACCGTCCATGTGGGTCAAGATCAATGCCCCACCAGAAAATGTTTTTTTAACCACATAGGGTCCCTCGTAGGTTGGTGACCATTTACCCCGGGGATCGTTTTGATTCAGAAGCACTTTCTTCATGACTAGGTCCCCTGGTTGAAATTCACGTGGGTGAACCCCTTTGTTAAATGCCCTGGCCATTCTTTTTTGGTATAACTGCCCGTGACATGCCGCCCCTAACCTTTTCTCATCTAGCAAATTTAATTGGTCCAACCTTGATTGGATCCATTCCGACTCATCAATCCCTGATTCTTTCAGAATTCTTAGAGAAGGAATTTCTACCTGAATAGGTGATACAGCTTCCATCCCGTAAACCAGTGAGTATGGGGTTGCCCCAGTTGATGTCCTTACAGAAGTCCGGTATGCATGAAGAGTGTAGGGAAGCATATCATGCCAATCCTCATAAGTGACTGTCATTTTCCAGATTATTCTCTTGAGATTTTTGTTTGCAGCTTCCACTGCTCCATTCATCTGGGGACAGTGTGGTGAGGAATTGAGATGTCGAATTTTGTATTGATCACATAATCTCTGAATCTTCGGACCATTCAAATTCTTGGCGTTGTCAGTGACGATTTCATTGGGGAGGCCATGTCGGCAGATGATATTATTTCTGAGGAATTTGAGAAATGTGTTCTGTGTAATGTGAGCACATGATGTCGCTTTGACCCATTTAGAAAAATAATCGATAGCCACCAGGATAAATCTATGCCCATTGGATGCCTTAGGGTTGATGGGGCCAATCACATCGATGCCCCACATTGCGAAAGGCCATGGTGAAACGAGGTTGAACAATTGGTGAGGCAGAACATTTATCGGATCCGCGTAGATTTGACACTTATGGCACTTTCGGAAATACTCGACGCAATCCTTTTCCATGGTAGTCCAAAAATATCCCCGTCTCATGATTTGCTTAGCCATCATATGCCCATTGGCATGGGTTGCACAGTTTCCCTCATGAGTCTCGAAAAGGATTCTCTTCGCCTCTTTTGCATCCACACATCTCAACAATTCGCCGTTGGAGCTTCTTTTGTATAGGGTTTCTCCACTGAGGAAGTATCCCAATGCTAATCTCCGAATCATCCTCTTTTCATTTTTGCTCGCCCCCTGAGGGGAATTCTCTGGTTCTGATGTAGAGCAAGATGTCGTGGTACCAAGGTTTACCATCAGGTTCTTCTTCGATCATGAAGCAGTAAGCCGGCTCACTCCTTGCTTTAATCTTTAATACCTGAGTCGTCTGCCCTTCTTCCATTTGAGCCATAACAGCCAGGGTGGCTAAGGCGTCTGCAAATTGATTCTTGTCTCGACTAAGGCGAGTGAAAGAGATTTCTTCAAACTTCTTAATCAGCTCCAGTAAGTACTTCTGATATGGGATTAGCTTCGGATCCTTGGTTTGCCATTCTCCCTTGACTTGATAAATGATCAGGGCTGAGTCTCCATATACCTCCAACTTCCTGACTTTCATTTCGATGGCAGCTTGTAAACCCATCACACAAGCTTCGTATTCTGCGACGTTGTTGGTGCAGTCAAATCTCAACTTGATAGCTATCGGGAAGTGTTTTCCATCCGGGGATACCAATACAGCTCCGATTCCATTACCGGAAAAATTGACAGCTCCGTCAAAATACATTTCCCTTACATCAGCTGGCTCTTCTTCTCTGCAGTCTACTTCGTTAATATGCTCATCGGGGAACTCAAAATCCAGAGCTTCATAATCCTGGATAGGGTTTTCTGCTAGGAGATCAGCGATCACGCTACCTTTCACTGCTTTTCGGGTCATATAGACAATGTCATATTGGGATAGTATGACCTGCCATTTGGCTATCCTTCCTGGCACGAATGGGCTTTCGAATACATACTTGATAGGATCCATCCTGGAAATGAGCCATGTCTTGTGATTCAACATGTAGTGCTTGAGGCGATTTGCTGTCTAGGCTAATACGCAGCAAGTTTTCTCTAGGAAAGAGTACCTTGACTCACAATCATTGAACTTTTTGCTCAGGTAATAAATAGCCCTCTCCTTTCGGCTGGTATCATCATGTTGCCCCAAAACACATCCCATTGAGCTTTGTTGGACCGCCATATATAGAATCAGAGGCCTTCCCGCCACTGGTGGAACCAATACTGGTGGGTTTGACAGGTACTGCTTGATTTTCTCAAAAGCCTCTTGACAAACTGAATCCCATTGAGTGGTGTTGTTCTTTCGGAGTAGTCTAAAAATAGGCTCAGCTTTAGCAGTGAGATTGGAAATAAACCTTGATATGTAGTTCAACTTCCTGTGAAATCGCACCTCCCTTTCTGTTTTTGGGGATGGCATCTCTTGAATGGCTCGGACTTTGTCTGGATCAAATTCTATTCCTTTCTCGCTCACTATGAATCCCAACAATTTCCCAGATCTAGCTCTGAATATGCATTTGGCAGGGTTCAATTTTAGCTGATATTTCCTAAGTCTCTCGAATACTTTCCTCATTACCTGCACATGGCTCTCTTCTCCCCTGGATTTGATGATCATATCATCCACGTACACCTCCACTTCTTTATGCATCATATCGTGGAATAATGTGACCATAGCGCGTTGGTAGGTGGCCCCAGCATTCTTTAACCCGAAAGGTATGACCCGATAACAAAATACCCCCCATTGAGTGATAAAAGCAGTTTTCTCCTTGTCTTCCTCATCCAT